>NC_059102.1:283156106-283423606 GCF_020740685.1 Jaculus jaculus
GAACGTTTATTGAGGTCTAATTAATAATGAAAATATAGGTATTTATGTTCATGTATGGGATGAAAAAACTACCTTCATACAGGGCCAAATTTTATTCTATATTAATTCCCTGATGAAAATATGAATTCAGATTACTTATTGATGCCAGGTATGGTAGCGCATGCCTTTAATCCCAGCACTTGGGAGGCTGTGGTAGGAGGATCGCCTTGAGTTAGAGGCCACCCTGAGAATACAGAGTGAATTCCAGGTCAGCCTGGGCTACAGTGAGACCCTACCTTGAAAAACAAAACAAAACAACAACAACAACAAAACCTAACATCTGGGCGTGGTGGTGCATGCCTTTAGTCCCAGCACTTGGGAGGCAGGGAGGCAGAGGTAGGAGGATTGCCTTGAGTTTGAGGCCACCCTGAGACTCTATAGTAAATTCCAGGTCAGCCTGGGCTAGAGTGAGACCCTACCTCGAACCTCCCCCCCAACAAAAAGTGAGTAACAATATTTTTGTTTGTACATAATTTCTAGTTATATATTTATTAAATGGATAGTCTTTTTTAAAAATTTTAAATATCAGAGAAATACAGAAAAGTACATTGAATTATGGAAAGCAAAGGACATCAAGACACACCAAAGAAAACTACTCAGGCTAATACTTGCATTTTGCTCACCATCAACACATCAACATAAAATATTAAACAGATATGGAATTTTGACAAGGATTTCTTATTGCCTAATAACATTTTAGTTTCACGTCACCAGGGAAGTTCAGCTGAGATACAAGCAATCTTAATAAAATACTCGCAAACCGAATTCAAGAACACATAGAGGAGCTAGGGATATGGCTGAGCAGTTAAGGTGCTTGCCTACAAAGCCTAACAACCAGGGTTTGATTCCCCAGCACCCACTTAAATCCAGATGCACAAAGTGGTTTACACATCTGGAATTCATATGCAATAGCTGGAGGCCCTGGCATTGTGCCCATTCTCCCCCATGCTCTCTCTGGTTGCAAATAAATAAATAAAATATTAAAAAGAAGACATGAAGACGATTACACACTGTGATCAAGTAGGCTTCATTTCATAGATGCAGGGAGGATTCTACATTACAAATAATAAATGTAGCACCTCACAAAAATAGACACGGGGGTAGAAATCATGTGATCATCTCAGCTGATACAGAAATGCCTTTTACAACATCCAGGATCTCTTCATGATAAAAGTCTTGTAAAACACAGGAATGGAAGGATTACATTTCATACTAATAATGGTGATATATTACAAATCGTTAGCTAACATCATGCTAAACGGCAAAATAAAAACTTTTTGATGATTTCCACTAATAACAGGAACAAAACAAGGGCACCCATTCTCTCTCTCTCTCTCTCTCCATATTTTTAACATAGTTCTTGAAGTTTTAGATAGAGCAATATGATGGGAAAAGCAAATAAAGGCATGCAAACAGAAAAGGATGAAATTATATTATCCATATTTGCAGATGATTTTATTTTATTCTGTACATAAAGGACTTGAAAGAACACTAAAAGACTCCTAGAGCTGATAAACACTGTTACCAAAATGGAAGAGTACAATGAGAACACTCTAATGAAGGTTTACACTTTTGTGTTTAGTCACATTCAAAGCTATCCTTGGCTGCACACAACTGCATGTAGATGAGAGGCCCCTGGTTGAATACACTAGTGTGGATGATTTTATGACTACAAGCTTTGATGTGTATTTTAGATCCTTAATTTACCTACATGTTTGTTTCTGTTAATTATTTTTACAATGAAATTTGATTTACTACAACTGTTGCTGTTAAAATAGCCCAGCAGTTTGGTTACAGCACATATAATAGAACAAGGTGACTTGGGTAAAAACCCATCTCTCAGCGTGTCAACACTAATAAATCATTAATCAGGACAGGTTAGTTAATTTGCTTATATTTTGTCCTCATTATTTAGAAACTAATGTTACCATCTCATATTTAAAATTGTTATGAGCTTTAAATAGTTAAATGTGTCTTTTCAAATATTTTCTATACATTTCAGTAGTTTGGCAACATTTTGATCTTGCACCAAGTGGATAATATGAGTGGCTCCTACAGAATCCACATGCCTGTCACTTCCTCACTATATATAGGCCAAATGAGCTATGTTTTGATTTAAAGTATATTTCTTTTGCTTTTAGGATTCATCTGTGATGCCCAAATTTATAATGTAATACATATTTCCATCCTACTTAATATTTGCACGTAATAAATATAAATTATAAGTTAATAAGAGTAGTTTGCTTATTCACCACATTGATAATAATAATAGAACTATATGAAAGTATTTGAATGTCCATGATTGTAAGGTTATTTATAATTTTTTAATTTTTTTTCTGTTTCGAGGCAGGGTCTAACTCTAGCCAAGGCTGACCTGTAATTCACTATGTACTTTCAAGGTGGCCTTGAACTCACAGTCCTTCTACCTCTGCTTCTCAAGTGCTGGGATTAAAGGCTTGCATCACTATACCAGGCTTCTATATTTGGTACGTCCACGGCGACCTTGCCTGTGTAGCAAGCAGAGATGCTTCTGTACTGGATGAGAGCTGAGGACAGAGGGCCAGCACTCCTCGGAGGGATGCCCCTGGTGACCCTTTGGCAGTCGGTTACTGTAAAGGTTCCTGCTGCCCATGAAGTCACGACGACCTAATTGCTGGCGCCAATGAGCTGTTTTCTGTGCTCTGTTTCTCTCCTGCTTCCTTCTAGTTGTTTGTCAAAGAACAGCTAGTTTCTATGCTACAGTTACTATTAATCATGCACGCAATCAGAGTACAAAAAACAATTTGAGTATTGAATGTGCCCCTTCTATGATTAGGACAATGGAGGACATGTATAACTCTACTAGGAATAAAAAATTAACTCTAGAACAGTTTTTAGATGGTGTAGGGTAAAAACAGCTTATGATGTTTTAGAACAATACTGATCCTGAGAAAGTGAAAGTAGAAATGTTAATCGGTAATGTTCATTAGAAGCATGACAGTTCTACAGATAAGGAGTTGTAAAACTTAGGCATTCCCACCAGGAAACTTCCTGGGGGGTATGTTCAGTACTTGATCAAGGGCTGATAGTAGACTCCCAGAGCTGGGAACTACCTAGATCCACTCCCCTATGAGGGAGGATATAATGAATTCGGTAATAGATGAATGAATTATGAAGGAAAAAGGAGGCTATGGCATTCTCTTCCATTTATGAAATACTTAGCAAAGACACATAAGCCTTGGTGCTTATACTCTAGATAAAAAAGAAAAGAATTCCTAAAAAACATTAAACCAGCCTTAAAATATTGGTGGTCTTTTGGATAGAAATACTTTTATAATGAATATGATGATTATATAAATAATCTAATAAGTGGAAAGAGATGACTCTCTGCTCGGTTTATAAAAAATAAATAACCTATTGTTCACCTTACATCCCTTACCCCAAGCTTCTATTCATGTAAAGCTGTGGTCAATGATGCAAGGTGTCCTTCTTAAAAAATGGGTACATTCCTGCCTAATAAATATTACATGTATGCTTACAATAGAACAATACTTAAGATTATTTAGATTAATGATTTCTGGGATCACTTGTTGGCTTGCTAAGTTTCCCTGTTCAATCTGTATAAAACCTTCATGAAACCTTCAATAAATTGCAGCAGCATATTCTACCTAGAGTGTGTCTGTCTGTCATTTCCTCGCCGAATCCCGAGTTCTCCTTGAGCCTTCGCCCTTGTTCTCCCTCGGTCCTGATCTCCCCGAGAGTCAGTCCGCGGCATATATTATTTTTTATTTTTTTAACATCAAAAAAATAATTTATTAGAAAAAGAAATAGAGAGGAGAAAGAGATAGAGATAAAGAAAAAGAGAGAAAGAGAGAGAGAGATAGAGATATAGAAAGAGAAAGAGAGAGAAAGAGAGAGAGAGAGAGAGAGAGAGAGAGAGAGAGAGAGAGGGAGGGAGAGAAGGGTGCACCAGGAACTTTCCCTGCTGCAAACAAACTCCAGATGCACATGCCACTTTGTGCATCCCGCTATACAAGGGTACATGGAAATTGAACCCTGGCTGTCAGGCTTTGCAGGCAAGTGCCTTAACCACTGAGCTATCTCTCCAGTCCCTACCTATACTATTTAATTGACTATAATTTTAAAAGAAAAATTCCCCCTTATAATAAACTCTTTTGTTGAAGGAGGATTAATAAATGGGAATAAATTTAGTGATGCAAACTGCTATTATATAAGAAAGTATGATAGTTTTACAAAATCAAATAAGGCACTTAGTTAGCAGATCTCTTTTTTAAATTTATTTATTATTTAGTTGATAATGAGAGGAGAGAGAGACTCAGAGAGAGAGAAATAGAGAGAGAGAATGGGAACAAAAGGGCCTCAGTATCTGCAAATGAACTCCAGATGCATGCACCACCCTGTGCATCTGCCTTATGTGGATCATGGGGAATTGAACCGTGGTCCTTTGGCTTTTCTTGCAAGGCCCTTAACCACTAAGCCATCTCCCTAGCTCCTAGTTGGCAGATCTAATGCCATTCAAACACTTCTGTTTTTAACATCTTAATATATTTTTCAGTTTTAATTACATAATATTCTTAAGATACTTAATCTTTTATGCTAATATGTGAAATAAGTATAATTTTATACTAGCTATTGTGACAAATTTTGTAATTTCTTCCCCAATAAATTAGGGCTAAAACCAATATATAAGGTAGAAAATATGCATTCTTCCATGAAGAGGTTATGAATGCAGGTACTTTTAATTAGGCTGTTGCTTTCTCAGCTTGCGGCTCTGAAAAAAAAAAAAAAAAAAGACATTTCTCTAATGGATGGTGTTAAAATAAGATAAAAGGCCTCCAATCAAGTGAGGGAGGATTTGAGGCCTTCAATTCCTGTATGTTACAAAGAACTGAAGGAATCCCACCAGCATGGATTGAGTCCATTTCCTCAGCTGAATCTCAGTTGAAACTGCCGAATTTCAAATGATGGTTAGTTTTAAGTACCCTAGGAGACGAAAACACAAAGGACCCAGAGAAGCCATAGCTAGGAGCAAATACACAGCCATGCCAAAATAAAGGTGGTGTTTTAAGTCATTGAATATTGGCTTAATTTTGAACATAACAATAGCTAATAATGCATAAATTCTTTCAAGAAAGAATAATTACACTTTTAGTTTATATTTAATATAAACATGTAAAATTATATTAAATTTTATATACAAAATTTTCAATATGTTTGTGTTAGATATACCTTCAAGGTAAAGAGCATACCATATTTACACTTTGAGAATTTCTTTTTTCAGAATAGTTTGATTAGGCTGCTTAAGACAATGAAAGAAAATCTTTGCTTAAGACACATGGTAATTTTCCCATTATTTTACATTTAAAAGGCAAGACAATTATCTTGCTTCAAGAATTTCAACAATCACTGTTGGAACATAATTATTAATTGAACCCATATATGAATTTTAATAAGCATAATAATAATTAAATTATGACCTTGCCATGAAAATCAATCTCAGAACAATAGCATAACTTGAAGGTTTTGGAATTCTTCTTTGTTTCATTCCAGTCTTTGTTTCAGAGGTAACTATAGTTTTAAATTTTATAGCTATAACTTTTTAAAAGTTTTATAATTATGCATGTATTATAAAAGTAACATAGGGCTGGAGAGATGGCTCAGTGGTTAAGGCATTTGCCTGCAAAACAGAAGGACCTCAGTTTGATTCCTCAGTACCCACATAAGCTGCATGCACAAGGGGATGCATGTGTCTGGAGTTCATTTGCAGTGGCTGGAGGCCCTGACGCACCCCTTCTCTCTCTGCCTCTTTCAAATTCTCTCTCTTTCTCTCAAATAAATAAATCAAAAATAAATTTTAAGAAAAAAAGTAACATTTTATTTTAGAATATGCAAAAATAATAAAATGGAAATTTATCCAATTGGCCTTGGTAAATTGAGTGGAAAATTAAGAAAATATACACTTTACACAATATTAGTAAACTAAATACCTATTTAAATGATTATTATCATATTTTAACTGCCATATGTTTTGTCAATTCAGGACTGAAAATGAACAACTATTTGTTCTGATTTGTAATACTAACATCCCAACAAAATAGCCAAGTCCTGTGACTATAAGTAGAAAAAATTCCAGCATACTCCATGCATCAAACCAGCAGGCTAGATTTCCCCTTCCCTCCTTCCTTCCATTTTCCTGCCACCAGGGACCTCAGTGCAAGAGCAGCCAAAATCCCACCCAAAAGCAGACCAGGTCCGACTGTACTTCCTGCAGGCTACTTGGACCCAAGCCAGAAGGCTCTTGTTCAACCCTCCTTCCCCCTTCTTGCCACTCATGGGACCGCTGCCTCCCCATGTGAAACCTGACCCATAGCAGTCCCATATACCTGTAACACCTTGTCACAGGATCCAGTAGTCCCTTTTATCCCCTGCTACATGGTCCCAGTGGTCCCACTGTCTCATCCCCTCAACCCTCAGCATTGCAGAACCACCATGCTATCCCATCCTCCCCTTTCCACATACCAGCCAAAATACCAGTCTGCTTTTCCCAATCTCCCCACCCCCAGTCCCCTTAAGTAACCTGACTCCACAGTCCCATACCCCAAACCACTGATCAACAAGCCCTTTCATCAGCTCCTCAGGCCCCACCAGAGCCTAGCAGGCTCCTTCCCTCTGAACAGACAGGCTGTATTGCCATCAGAAGCCTAATTGAAGTGAACATAAAAGGGAATAATCACTGAAGACACTTCAAGTGTAAACTATAGCTTTCTTCTAAATTAAATAAGGTTCCTACACTGTGATGGGTAGAACACAGCACACAAGAAATAGCATGGAAATTCAAATGCAAGCAAATCCAACGAGATTGTCCAGTCCTACTATGGATGTCTCTAATCAAAACATAGAGGAGACATAAGGATAAGAACTCTAAAATGAAGAAACAAGCTTTGCAACACTGGCCAAGCAATTAGCAGAACTTGCAAAAAATCCACAATGGTGCAATAATTGTATGAACGCTGTCTTTGCTCAATTAGACCTAATAGAAAAGAAGCAGAAAGGGTTCCAATGACAGTTAAATGGTCTGAAGAACTCTTGTAAAGTATCCATTACGGTGAGGGAAGAATGACTGACAGAGATGGGTTTATGGAGGGATGCAGAAGGAAATTTGCAACACACACAAGGTGTATGGGGAAAAAGAAATCATATGTTCAACTTAGTGGTAAATGTCCCTCTACGCTGTCATGAATAACTTAGGAAGATGACAGCATGAAGATAAGACAAAGTAAGAAGATATTGACCTGAAGAGAAATTGGTTGGAATACCAATTATTTAGGGCATTTCAGCTTATAATAAATTTCACTATACTTACGATCATGAAATCCCATGTTAAATGATGTAGTAAATATTGAAGATAGCATTTAACTTTAGTTCATTGAGAAAAAGTAACCAAGTCAATAGAAAATTAGAATCATTAAGTGTCAGAAGCAAGGAGATGACAGTGAGCATTTTAGTTATTTTGACCCTGCAATGTCAATAGAGAGTATTCAATTTCACTGACTAAGAAATGGTATTGGAAGAAAAACAAGAAACCTATTAAAGCTATATTTTATTTTGGGTTTTAGTTTATGTATTTAGTTTCTCATCAAATGTCATGTCTACTCATACTGCTAGAGTTTCAATTTTGATTTTAATTTCTGTTAGCAATTTTAATCAGTGCACAGGACAAGTTTATATTTTAACATTGTAGTAAACATATCCCTATCTGAAGAAAAAAATGAGGTTAAAATCTATGCTCCTTGATATTTTATAAAAATCTAAATCTTCATCAGTAATTCAGATTTATGCTGATTATTGATATATAATCATATATTTTTGTCCTTTATGCAATGGGTTAATCCCATTTTATAGTAGCATTTTTGGTATTTGATATTCATGTTTACCTTAGTATATTTATCTACTTTGTTTGAAAATTATAACCTTTAACTAGTTATTATCATTAGAATGTCACCGTATCATATTAAAGTAATATTAGTTAATTATGAAATTGTATGACAATTTAACGCTCATCCTGCAGAAACCCAAACTATCATGGCTCCAAGTTTCTACCTGCTCATAGATCATTAGCCAATAGAAAGGTTCTTTTTGTTAAGCCCTGCTTTAATGAAGTAAAGTATATTATTCACTATTCCTCCAGAGAGTGTGTAATATATGAAGTTTAACCTTACAGATGTTACAGTGAGAAAAATAACAAATCAATATTTTCTTTGAGAGTAAAATATTAACTTAATAAAAATGCATAGAATAGTTTCTTAGTGTGAATTTTATTTAAATAAAATAGCTAGTGAATGAATTAATTTTGATTCATTAGTAAGAAATATTCTATATTAATTCAAGATTGCTTATGGCAATAAACATTAAATGACAACTACCAACATGTGTGCTATTGATTCTGACATTAACCACCAAATTTCAAATGGTTAGCATAAGTGTTATGAGAAGTATAAAAACCTTATTCTACCCTTTTAACATTTTATGCCATTTTTGTTCTCTCTCTCTCTCTCTCTCTCTCTCTCTGTGTGTGTGTGTGTGTGTGTGTGTGTGTGTGTGTGTGTGTTCCATTGGAAAATAACCTCTCTCTCTCTCTCTCTCTCTCTCTCTCTCTGTGTGTGTGTGTGTGTGTGTGTGTGTGTGTGTGTGTGTTCCATTGGAAAATAAGCTCTACATATTTGTGAAAACTTAAGACATATGAAAGAAGAGGATATTTTCATCCCTGCAGAATGATCATTAAATGCACTTTCTGTCTTGTTTCCTTGAAAAATTTATGCACAGGGGAAGATTCTACCTTCAGGAGTTTGGACTGCTTTTGCCCATCTTTATTCTTGGAATTTTGTCTTTCTATAAGTCCAAATAAAATTAAAGAACTCCACATATAACTATAACCAATAAACTACAAGTGACTGTTCATATACGTGGAGAAGAAAATTTGATTAATAAGGTAAAATGTTGCTTCAATGACACCAAATCCTTGATGTTTATCTTTCACTGACAGTTTCCACTCCTGGGGCCAGTACTTAATATGGATGTTGCAACCCTAAGCTCTTTCCACAAAGCAAGTCTTTAAGAATTTACGGAGGTGCTTTAGGAATGAGGTGCTATATATGGTGTCTATAAACTAAGAACTAAATGTTTTGACAAAGGGGTCATAGCTTCAGCCATATATTTCAGGGAAGTGGACACTTAGGAATGTGCCTCTTCTGAAGCAATAGAAAAGAGCACTCAAAAAGCTGAGGTTTTCACTTGTTATATTTTATTTTCAATTCTAAAAATTAGCCTTAACATTTATATTATATTACTTTTTGGTAATAATTATGGCTGAAAATATTAGGAAATGAATACTATTCCTTTACATTTAATAAAAAGGTGTTAAGAAATATAAGGTAATATATAATGCCACTAGATATTTAATATTTCCATTATCAAATTAACTTTCTCTGTAAACTGGTAACATAATAACACTGCACACTCAAAAATGCCTATTTGAATCCTAGTGATTAGGGAGGTGCTGCATTTACATAGCCCTAGGAGAGAAACTTCTACACTGTTATTTGACCTAATGGAAATGCTGGGCCCACCAAAGTACCCTCTAAACATTTATGCATATGCCCATAGATTAGACCTGCTTTCACCTTTTGTCAAAGAAACCTGTTTTTAGAGTTCAAGAGACAACCAGGAGACTCAATGGTCAAAAAGTATGGATAGTTAAGTGTCAAACTGGATACCTGTATCACTCCTTCCAAGGCTCAGGAAACATTGTGGACATGGATGCTCATTGGCGTTAAGAGCCAAAGGATGTAGAGCAATGATTTGGCATACTATTTCCAAACATGAAATGGAGATTCCATTCATGTCCACACAGCAGCTGTCATTCCTTACACAAGCTCTCCACTGTATTGGTCCCATCAACATCCTCTTATGGATAGGGGACAAAAAAAAATCAACATAGATGACAGACCAGCTGCAAAGAAGAAGCAGTTCAGTGTGATATGCAAAACAGAGGGCAACAAGAGAAGAATAGTGATCAAAATACATTATAATCCTGTGTAAAAGTTATAAAAAATAGCAATGCTATTTCAAATTAAGCAGATAGGTTAGATGAAAATGGGTAGACAAGATATATTAGTTCATACATGCAGGTGGGCAAGTCATAATTAAAATACACTGATAGAGATACTTGTTATTGCATGAATATATACACACAGATAGTTACATGGATGGATGGATATGAGCTCATATAAGAAACCATAATCTCCCTTATTAATTGATGAAAGGCAGAAAGTATGGACAGGAATAAAGCTGAGAAAAGTAAATTTTCAGCTCCTGCTAACCTTTTGGTAAATATCCTTGATATTGCTGGCTACATTTTGTATAACCACTTTGCAGCTGTAACATCTTTCTGTAAATTTAAAATTGAATAGGAGTTTATTTGTTTCTTGACTTACAAAAAAAAAGTAGCACAAATCACAATAGGCAAGAAATGGCAATAAAACTTAATTTTCTATCAATTAATCAATGGGTAAAATATGTGGTATAAAACACATACTGCCTTAAACTAGTCACACATAGAAAGAATCATGGATTCAAGTTGAGTTCATTATATTAACACAAACAATCAAGGAGCAGTAATGCACATGCTACATCATCTCACTAACATATGGATTCTACTATATGTGATCCCATAGAAGTAGAAAGTAAAATGGTAGTTATCAGAGGCGGAGGAGAGTAAGAAGAGAGGAAGGCATAGGGAAAGATTTATTATTTTGTACTAAATGACAGTTTCATAGAAAAATATGCTACAACATGCCATTGCATGGTAAAGTTGCTTAAGGTATATATAATTTGCAGTAAATTTCATTTTTAAAAATCTTTTGGGTGAGTGTGGTGGCACATTCTTTAATTCTACCACTCAGAAAGTGGAGGTAAGAGGATCACTGTGAATTTGAAGCAAGCCTCATACTAAACAATCAATTCCAGGTCAGCTTGGGCTAGAGTAAGACTATACTTACAGTAGCAAAAAAAAAAAAAAAAAAAATCAAGTTATAATTTTTTTTCTGCTTGTCTGTGTGTATGCATATGTTGTATGCTGTGTGTGATACGTGCACATGTATTGTAGGAAAAAACCCCCACAGGGGGTCCCCACGCTCTGCCCGGATAAGGCGACACCCCAAATCACTCACTCACGAGAAGCGGTCTTGATGCAAACTGCAAGAGGATTTTATTCCAAGCGCGCTGGGGCCCACAGTCGTACACCGCACAGGGGTAGAGGACTGCAGAGCCCCGAATGCAGAAATGGGGTAATTTTTATAGGGTTTCTAACAAAGCCTGTGCCTTAGACCAATCATTTTCTAATATTAGGAGCCCCGCAGGGTGTTAGCCAGTCAGTTGGTGCCACCCCATAGTTTCTAAGCCAATTAGTTTATGACCTTGGTGGTCAGCGTTTGCGCAGGTCCTTGGGTGGGAGTAGCAGAGTGTGGTATCAGTCTCCTGTGACCTTGGAGGTCAGCACTTGTGCAATTCCTTAGGTGGGGGGAACAGAGTATGGTATCAGCCTCCTATGACCTTGGTGGTCTGAGGCAGGCTGCTACAGCCTATGGTGCGAGTTACTAAGGCTTACAGTGTGGGCTATTAAGGCTTATGGTGCAGGCTATTTACAGAAACCAAATAAGTGGTTCACTTCATTACTCATTTCCCATCCTTGAGGGCTATCTCATGCCCTTTTACCTAGTTTTATATTAGGAGTGGGCTCTGATAAAATGAGAAGAGGGATTCTTTACTTGCTTCTGACAGAGAGTAAAACCTGGAGTTTGAGGTATGCAGGTGGCCTGCTTAAGCTCCCTTTGGAGCGTGATAGTATTTCTGAGCTTCTGAATTCTTGGGCCTTTCATTTCCCACTTTTTCTCTTGTCAATAGTTCTAATCCTAGAACTTGCAAGGACTAAATGTAAGTTTCCTCTTTGCCCTGAAGGAACTTGTATTGTTGTCTAAGTATCATGATCTGGACCGAGCTCACTCGTTCTCTAACAAAAGTAAAAATCTTATTAAGTATGCAAGGCCCAACTGAAAGCATCAGGAGCAAAACCATTAGGGGTCCCATCAGGGTGGAAAGCAGAGTAGTTATCCAGGAGGACTTGTTAAACCATCCCTCAAACCATCCTTGGTTAGTTTCCCTCTCCCTTTGACGCTTTTTTAGTCTTTCCCTGAGCTTGCTCATGGAGTCTCTGATAGCTCCTGAGTGATCTACACAAAAGTAATATTTTTTTTTTTAAGGCTGCACATAATCCGCCTTCTTTTAGGAACAGTAAGTCTAATCCCCTCCAGTTTTGTAAGACCACTTTAGATAAGGAGGTCAGGGACTCCTTTAGATTACTAACAGATTTCTCTAAAGCTTGGAGATCCTCATTTATGACAGCATGTAGTTCATCAAGCCCTCTTTCTAATTGTTGTGGTCCCGTGACCAGGGCTGTGGTCCCCGTCCCCACACCGGCAGCTATCCCTAAGCCAAGTATGACTGCTAGGGTAAGGGTTACAGGCTCCCTTTTGGATCGGGTGGGATGGTAGTCATATTCATCGATGACTACTTCCTCAGGATGGTAGTAAACCCGGGGGACAAGCTGGACCATTATACAGAAATTTTTGGATGGGTTAAAAAACTGAAGTAGAAACACAGGGAGTCAGCCCAGTATCATATGCCCACCACCTGTTATACCCTGGCACTAAATATTGGTTGTCTGAAGTCTGTCTATAGGTCAGAGTAACATTACAAAGGTGTTGGTGGGATGGGGGGGCCTTTTTTTTATATATGTCCCCCTTCCTGAGACCTCAGGGATAGTCAACTTGTTTTTGGTCCCCCATGAACACCGGCTATCATGTTCTTTAGTTATATTAAACTCTCCCATAGTCGCCATCCCCTCATAGTAGGGTGGTCCTGAGGATAAACAAAGCCAGCAAGTAGAGGTAATGTTGGGGTTGGCGGCGTTTATGGCGAGGAAGGCCCCTTGGATTAGGCTAAAGAGCCTCTGTCCTGTCCCGTGTGGGGCTTCCGAGAGTGGGCTAGTCAAAGGGGTTCTAGCAGTTATTATGTGATGGGTCTTAGTTGCCACTGTGGGTGGGAGCTTGGGTAATGTCATTTTAGGGGGTCCCTGTTTTACCAAAACTTTATTAGGTCCTACTGGTCTTGGGGTGGGAGGCTCTATCTTAAGTTGCATAGTAAAGGTTAGGCCCGTATCCCATCCTGTCATATAAAACCTGAGTCCCCAAGTTTTTCCTTTTATCCAATCTCGGGACGCTCGACCTTGGGGGGTGAAAGAGATGCTGAGAGGAACTGCTTGTTTCCCATCTAATCCTTCCTGCACAGTAATCAGGTCCCAGGAGGAAGCTGGGTGCCAGTAGGTATTGCCTGTAGTTTCACAACCCCAGTGTTTACAGTAGAACTCTTTTGTCCCTCCATAACTTCGTTTAGAAGTTCGGGGGCAGACATAAAATGGGGTATGCTGCATCTTACGTTGGGTTGGCCCAGAGCTGCACCCCGGGTTGTCTGCCATATATTGACCTTGGGAGATGACCCCTTGTGTGAGTGCCTGCTTTGCCACATGAGAGTGGACTTCTCTAGAGACCTTCTCTGGGGTGAGCTCTGGGATATCCCAAAATTTTATCCCGGCTACCAGGGCACACATGTCTGGGGTCAGGACAGGCCATCAAGTCCAGGGGAGTGCTTCCCTAGTTGTAGTCTATATTATATCCCCCATTTGAGAAAGCACTTGTCAAGTCAACTTTTGGGGGGCATGGGGATTGGAGGCATCACCTAGCTGGAGAAGGAGAAGCCACATGGCGAAGCCTGAGTTTAAGGGGATTGTCTGTCCTCTCGGCTTGCCATTTGGGGCCCGGTGGCGGAGCAGGCTTGACGTGAGATGCATGGATCCAGGCGGGTATTCCTTTAACTTTTACGGCCGTTGGAGTAGTCAGTAGGACGAGGTAGGGGCCCTTCCACCGAGTCTCAAGGTTTCCTGCGCGGTGACGTCTGACAAAGACCGAATCTCCCACCTGGAAGCGATGTGGGACCTGTAAGTCTCCTTCTCCTGAGTAAGCCTCCCGGAGTCGCTTCCACGCTCGTTGTCTCACCCACTCGAGCGCCTTGAGCCTAGAGAACAGAGGCTGGGAAAGTGGCACATCAATACTATGTATAGAGGTTATTTCTACCAGTGGAGGAGGCCCCCCATATAGCAATTCATAGGGGGTCAGTCCAAATTGTCCAGGTGTGTTTCTAACCCTAAAGAGCACAAAGGGTAGGAGAGCTATCCAATCATTAGCGCCAGTCTCTGCGGTCAATTTGGTGAGGGTCTCTTTAATGGTTCTATTTATCCTTTCTACCTGTCCTGAGCTTTGGGGTCTGTATGCACAATGTAATTTCCAATCAATCCCCAATACTTTGGCCAGTCCCTGACTTACCTGGGCAACAAAGGCTGGACCGTTGTCTGATCCTATTACCTTGGGTATCCCAATTCTTGGGAAAATTTCTTCCAGTATTTTCTTAGCCATCACGGTTGAGGTTTCTTTCTTGGTAGGATAAGCTTCTACCCATCCTGAAAAAGTGTCTACAAAAACTAGTAAATACTTATTACCATACTTAGCTGGTTTTACCTCAGTGAAGTCCACTTCCCAGTGAGCACCTGGGCTGTCTCCCCTTAGCCTCTTCCCAGGAGACATTCTTGAGGGATTAGTATTGACCATCTGGCAAGGTACACAATGCTTGACTACTAAGTCAGCTATCTCTGGCAACCTCAGAATATGGTAAGGAGACGTCTGTAGCAGTTTTTGTAGATGTTTGGCTCCCAGATGGGTCAGGCGGTGTATTTGTTGAACGTACTCTAGTCCCTTTGCTTGAGGTAGAATCTCTTTTCCCTCTGGGGTAAAACAGGCCCCCTCTGGAGTTTCAGAGAACTGGCCCAACTTTCTGACTTCTTGCCAGTCACTTGGGGTATATCGTTGCTCACTTTTTTGGTTCTTTGGTTTCTTAATTATGGGCAGAAGGTTGACCCCCTGGGCAGCCTGCTTGGCCACTTGGTCAGCCATCTGGTTTCCTTTTGAGATAAAATCTTTGGCTTTTTGGTGGCCAGGGCAATGCATAATGGCCAGTCTTTTGGGTAGATGTAGGGCTTCTAGCAAACTTAGAATTTCTTCTTTGTTTTTAATTTCTTTCCCTGCTGAGGTAAGTAGCCCTCTCTGTTTGTAGATGGCCCCGTGTATGTGTGCAGTAGCAAAAGCATACCTGCTGTCCGTGTAGATGTTCATAGACTTTCCTTCAGCTAGTCGTAAGGCCTGTGTGAGGGCCATGAGCTCAGCTTTTTGTGCTGAAGTTCCTTCTGGCAGACTGCTGGCCCAGACTGTTTGTGTTCCGTCTACTATCGCCGCCCCAGCCATCCTCTTACCTTCTACAATGTAATTGTTTCCATCTGTGAACCAGGTTAATGTTCCTCTGGTCAGTGGGACATCTGTAAGATTCTTTCGGATCCCAGTTTCCTCAATCAGCAGTTGATGACAGTCATGAGTCACTGTCTCATCAGTTTCTTCAGGCAGAAGGGTAGCAGGGTTGAGGATGGCAGGAGAGGCAAACGTTATCCTGTCAGTGAGGAGCAGGCTCTACCGGGGATGAGTATAATCGATACTCATCATCTAGCTGGAGGGTCAACACGGTGATGGGTCGACCTCCAGCAGACACTTCTGGTTTTTCTGATTTGAAAGAAATTTGAACACCCATCTTGGTTAATAAGTCCCTTCCAAGGAGGGGCGCTGGACATTCAGGAATGACTAAGAATGAGTGGGTTACCCGTCCCACTCCCAGGTCAACGGTTCTTCGGGTAGTCCATGAATATTGCCGTTGTCCAGTAGCACCCAGAACCCAGGATTTTTTATCTTTTAGCCCTCCCATTGGTTCCAAAAGCACTGAATGTTCAGCGCCAGTGTCCACGAGAAATCTGACTGGCTTCCCCTCCACCTTCAGAGTTACCCTGGGCTCGGGGAGGGGCTCCGAGCCCCGTCCTCCCTAGATTTCATCTTCTCCAAGGGTTAGGACCCTAGGTCTTTTGCTGTTCTTCTTAGGGCAGTCACTTGCCCAGTGTCCTTTCTCCTTGCAATAGGCACATTGATCTCTATCAAGTTGGGTCCTGTTGCCCAGGTTCCCTATCTGCCTAGGGCCTGTTCTAAACTTGTGAAAATTTCTCTTCCTTTTTCCTTTTTCTCTACCACTGTCCCTTTCTTTTTTCTCTTTCTCATGTCTCTCTTTACGTTCTTCTCTCTCTCTTTCTCTCCTTTGCTCCTTTTTCTCTTCTGTCTCCCTTTTGTAATATACCTTTTCTGCCTCTTTTACTAAATCACGTAGCTCAACTTCCTGTAATCCCTCCAATCTCTGAAGTTTCCTTCTGATATCAGGAGCTGACTGTCCTATGAAAGCTAATGTTACTGAGCCTTTTTGAATCTCAGAGGTGGGGTCAAAGGGTGTGAACCTCCTAAATGCTTCCATGAGCCTCTCAAGAAACATTGAGGGAGACTCCGTTGGCCCCTGCATCATCTCTCTTACCTTGGCCAAATTGGTGGGCCTTCTGGAGGCACCTTGGAGACCCGCCACCAGAGCCTGGCGATAGATTTTTAAGCTCTCCCTACCTTCAGCCGTATTGTGGTCCCAAACAGGGCGAGTCAGAGGGAACCCCATGTCTATCTCATGTTGTAGCTGCGTGGGTCGCCCATCGGCCCCAGGGACATTTTTTTTTTTTCTGGCCTCTATTAAAATTCTCTCTCGTTCCTCGGTTGTGAAGAGAGTCTGCAACAGCTGTTGGCAATCATCCCAGGTGGGCTGATGAGAAAACATAAGAGATTCCATCAGCCTCGTGAGGCGTTGGGGTTCCTCTGAAAAAAGGGGGATGGTTAGCTTTCCAGTTATAAAGATCTGCAGAGGAAAAAGGCCAATATTGGAGGGGTTGTAGTTGGTCCCCCAGCATGGGAGGATCTGCCTCGTGTAGCGGCAGTGTTACAATTCCATTTGTTCCCTCCGGGGTAGCATCTCTCCGGCTCTGCGTCCTTGCAGTTGGCCCTCCCATTTCTAGGACCTCGGGAGGGGCAGGTTGAGTCTCCGGCTAAGCCCGGACAAGCTTGGGGGTGGAGGCTCTGGGAGGAAGGGGGGCGGAGCAGTCACGCCGGAGCGTGGAGCTTCGGGAGGGGCGAGAGGCGGAGGCATGGGAGGGGCAAGAGGCGGAGGTGTGGGAAGGGTGGAGGGCGGAACTTCGGGAGGGGTGAGGGGCGGAGCAGTCACGCCAGAGCGTGGAGCTTCGGGAGGGGCGAGGGGCGGAGCAGTCACGCCAGAGCGTGGAGCTTCGGGAGGGGCGAGGGGCGGAGCAGTCACGCCAGAGCGTGGAGCTCCGGGAGGGGCGAGGGGCGGAGCAGTCACGCCAGAGCGTGGAGCTTCGGGAGGGGCGAGAAGCCCTCTCTCAGCTCCCGGGACTAGATAAGGGGGGGGAGGGGCAGGCTGAGTCTCCGGCCAAGCCGGAGGAGGTTCCTCGATCTCAGGGTAGATGCGAGGGGGAGGAGAGGTTTTTTTTTTTTTTTTTTTTTCATTTTGTATTCTCAAGACTCAGGACTCTGGAGCTTGAGTTCCTGGGTTTATTCAGCCACGGCCTGACCCACGGCGGGGGGTTGTCCATCAAATCCTTCCAGGTGAGGATATAAGCCTCTTGGTTGGGACGGGAGCCTGGTCCACTCTGAAAAAAAAATATCTTTAACGGCCAGAATAGTCTCAGAATTAAAGGTTCCTTCTGGTGGCCATCCGACCTCATAAGTTGGCCACTCAGAGGCACAAAACGTTTGCCAGGGTCTCCTTCTAACCTCAACTGACAAATTATGGGCCCTAGTTTTAACTTCAGTCCAGTGGTCAAGAGTCAAGCTAAGGGGCGTCGTCACCGTCTGTCCCATCTTAGAACTATAGACAAAGACACAAAGAACAACAACAACAACACACACAACTGAGACCAACAAATCCAGATACCAGCGACCCGTCCGCGTCTTCCACAAGCAGGCAAAAGAATCGGACGGCCGCGGAGGAGGAAGCCTCCGCTCTAATAACAGCACCCGGTCTTCTGACTGGGTATAAGAGACTGCCAGGCGTCCCTGGGTCTCCTCACCTCCCAGGGCGTCCCCCAGGGTGGCAGCCTGTGATCCTCCTAGCACGTCTGCTGATCACGGTCCTCTGGTCCTTTACGGCCCTAGAGGACGGCTGCAAATCAGACTGAGCCAAAAGCGCGCGCGTCCCAGAAACCAGAGGCTCAGAACACAAACACCGGCCGGCACACACTCACTCCAGAAGGGGCCCCCTTACCTCCAAGTCGGTTCTCGGGTGTGTGTGGGGGCCTTCACATCCCGGGCGAGCCCCCAATGTAGGAAAAAACCCCCACAGGGGGTCCCCACGCTCTGCCCGGATAAGGCGACACCCCAAATCACTCACTCACGAGAAGCGGTCTTGATGCAAACTGCAAGAGGATTTTATTCCAAGCGCGCTGGGGCCCACAGTCGTACACCGCACAGGGGTAGAGGACTGCAGAGCCCCGAATGCAGAAATGGGGTAATTTTTATAGGGTTTCTAACAAAGCCTGTGCCTTAGACCAATCATTTTCTAATATTAGGAGCCCCGCAGGGTGTTAGCCAGTCAGTTGGTGCCACCCCATAGTTTCTAAGCCAATTAGTTTATGACCTTGGTGGTCAGCGTTTGCGCAGGTCCTTGGGTGGGAGTAGCAGAGTGTGGTATCAGTCTCCTGTGACCTTGGAGGTCAGCACTTGTGCAATTCCTTAGGTGGGGGGAACAGAGTATGGTATCAGCCTCCTATGACCTTGGTGGTCTGAGGCAGGCTGCTACAGCCTATGGTGCGAGTTACTAAGGCTTACAGTGTGGGCTATTAAGGCTTATGGTGCAGGCTATTTACAGAAACCAAATAAGTGGTTCACTTCATTACTCATTTCCCATCCTTGAGGGCTATCTCATGCCCTTTTACCTAGTTTTATATTAGGAGTGGGCTCTGATAAAATGAGAAGAGGGATTCTTTACTTGCTTCTGACAGAGAGTAAAACCTGGAGTTTGAGGTATGCAGGTGGCCTGCTTAAGCTCCCTTTGGAGCGTGATAGTATTTCTGAGCTTCTGAATTCTTGGGCCTTTCAGTATTTGCCTTTGTGGTACCATATGTGCTTGCTTGGATGAATGGTAAGAGAAGCTAGGCCTCCCGCACTGGAAGCAGCAGGAGGAAGGGAGTAGGAGTGCAGCTCCATTATTATTCTACTCTTTCTCATTTTGAGCTGGAGTCTCTTACTGGCAATGCAATTTGTGGTTTTACACCAGCCTAGCTGATTTCCTGGGGTTTGCTTGTCTTTGAGGACCACCGCCACCACTAACTTTTTACCTTTGATCTGGACATTCAATCTCAGCTTGTTGAGGCCGCCTCAGGCATCATGCTGTGCTGGAAGTGCACTTAACCACTGTGCATCTCGTCAGCCACATGTTACCAAGAATTTTTATCCCTACTCTGCTACTGGCTTACTGCATGACCTAGAACAAGTCAGTTATAGTCTCTATAGTACATATTATTTTAACTAAAAGACAGATGAAATATTAACTACCATCTCCCCTAAGAGATAATAAAATAACAAGTAAATGTTAAAACTTCAGCCTTTTTTCAACACTAATGTCTCCATATTCCTAAAGTATTTCATCAGATTATTAGCCACTATGTGTCCTGTATTTCATGTTTTGTTGTACTACAAATTAAACCTAATTTTTTTAAATATATATTTTTTATTATTTATTTATTTGAGAGCGACAGACACAGAGAGAAAGACAGAGAGAGGGAGAGAGAGAGAGAATGGGCGCGCCAGGGCTTCCAGCCTCTGCAAATGAACTCCAGACACGTGCACCCCCTTGTGCATCTGGCTAACGTGGTTCCTGGGGAACCGAGCCTCCAACAGGGGTCCTTAGGCTTCACAGGCAAGCACGTAACCACTAAGCCATCTCTCCAGCCCGTAAACCTAATTTTTTAATCTTATTCCACTCAATTGTCTGTTGGGCCTTGAGAGGCCCGGAAGTGAGGCCTAGTGGAACTTCCTGAGCCTAGCTAAAGTTTGGCTACCTGTCTCTGGCCAGCTAGGACTCAGCAGGATGCTTAATTGCCTCTGGCCTGCTTCCTCTGCAAAAAAGTTAGAGTTTCCACGTGTGCTTAGAACCAAACATTTCAAAAGTCGTGATATGCTACTGGACCTTACACCTCATCCTTTCCTGAGATCCCCACCTTCGTTCTCAACAGTGAAGGGAGTTCCTGCTTTGACAAGACTCCTGACTCAGTGTGGTTTTTCTCTGGTGACTAGGAGAGGTTCTGAGCTGTTGACACTCATCCTCCTCCTCAACCCCTTGGGAAGAACCAGCGGGCCTGGTCCTTCCTCAGCACTACCTGCCCGGGGAGCCCGACAATTGTCTTCACACATTTCAGCTCTATCTTTGACAATATTAGTTAAATATGGCTGCTAAAAGTATCTCACAACCATGCAGTTTCATGTAGTAATATTTTATTTCCCTCAAAGTTTCTGTAAGTTTGGAATTCCTGAATTGCTTTGAGTATGGTGATGGAAAGGTTTCCACACCTTCTTAAACATGCACATACCCCTACATACACATTGGATCATGCACATATACATACAATTTCTTAGTTTTTTCCCCTTTTATATTATCCTTCACTGACCAACATGTAGATTTCTAAGCTTCTCTCTAGGCAAGAGAGAAGCATCAATTTTGCAGACACATATAGCCTCCTGCCTAAATATGTGTCTTCCTCATGCCATTAGAGAAGATTTACATAATTTCCATCTGCTGTATTCTATTTTTTCTCATATATGTATATGTAAGATATATATATATATATATATATATATATATATATATATATATATATATATATATAGTATTACTTTAAATTATCCTTTCAAAAATGAAAGATGGAATGGATAGATTTTCTATAAATACTTCCAAAGCACTTTTAAACAAAACTTTATCCCTCTACTTTCTTGTTGGTCCATCTGAGAGACATCATTTGTCAAACCAATAGTTTTGCCTACCAAAAGCTTGGGGAAGTGTTTAAAAGTCCTCCTACATCTGCTTAACAATTTGGCTCCAATTACTGAGTAATGTCATAGGAACCCTACATAAATTTCAACATTAATGTACTCTCAGTTATTTATGCAATCTTTTGTTTGGATTACTCTGATCAAGGAATATGTGAGTGATAATTCCTTTAACAGTTTTTTCTGTCCATGAGTCAACAGTTTACACTTTCTACCTCATAAATTAGATCATGAAACCCATTAGTCAACCTCTCACACACTATGCTTCTACTCTTTCAATTACTTCAATTGATCCAGTGCATATATCTCTTATAGTATAACCAGGTTCAGATTCTTAAACTTCCCCATAGTCTTTATAACTTCCATTATATCATTTTCCTAAAAGTTATATTTTGATATTTCATTCTCTTTTTTTTAGTTCTCATTTATCTAATCTTGTATCTAGAGATAGCTTGTATTTTGCCAAACTTTACTAAGCTAATAACTCATTTGGAAAAATTTCAATGCTGCAATTTAAGATGTTTATTTATTAGCTTGAGTTTTTCATCATTTAACTCACACCTTGTACATATACATCCAGACAGTTATAGTGGTGTCTTTGTGACTAATGGCCTTCTGCAAGTATGCTTTTTGATTCCAGGATACATTATAGCTTTTGGAATAAAAGAGTGGATATTATGCTTTACACACATGCCAAATATCTCATAGTGAACTAGGTAATTTGCACTGGAAATTTAAAATAGCACCATTTATCCTTGAGACATTTGTCCCAGTGCCAAGTTATGAAGAATAAACAATTAAAATTTAAAATAGGGCTTTTAAAATTTGTCATAATAAGTGACACATTCAACTGCAGACTTATATTAACATGTCTGTTTTTCTTCATATGACTTATATTCCATTGAGACCAACCTAAGATACATACCAAGTATGTTTTATGATAAATTTTAAAATTTTATGATATTAACTTAAAAGTTTATCTGTATTGTTCCCAGTATTCAAATTCAATATATGAAAATATATTTATCAATTTTGATTCTCTTGAGTCTTACTTTCTTCTTCAAAAGTGTCAACCCAACAATACTGTCTCATGTCACTGTCTTTCTTTATAATTTCTTATATGATGAGAACTAATGTAAATATTTCTTTTATTTATTTATTTATTTTTGTAAAACTGACTTTGGAGTTACTATTTTGTATCATGGACTTAGGTGTCATTTTATATATACTTGTCCCTTGTACTTCAATTATGAAACCAATAAGGAAACTGGCTTTTATCAGTAACAAGGCAGGAACAGTACACATGGCTGTTCACATTTGATTATATGAACTATAGCTTAAATTTTTGAACAGTTCACAATTTTTTATAGGCAACAATTTGAACTCTTTCTCCATATACTAAATGGGAAACTTAAGTTGTAACAGGACATATTGGCCTCCTATTCCTTTTACTTTAGGAAAAGCAAAAACCTCTATCTCATTTGACAAATTATCTGCTTTGCATAAAAGAGTTCTTGAATAGTTTAGTGACAGTCTACATCTTGGTAGTTATCAATGTTTTATTCTCTGTTTTGGAAAGAAAATTCTAAGTAGAGGGAATTTTCACTACTAACAAATATTTGGAAAGGTATAGAAACTTTTTTTTTTTTTTTTTTTTTTGGTTTTCTAAGGTAGGGTCTCACTCTAGCTCAGGCTGACCTGGAATTCACTATGTATTCTCAGGGTGGCCTCAACTCTCGGCGACCCTCCTACCTCTGCCTCCCGAGTGCTGGGATTAGAGACATTTTTGATTGCTACAAGTAGGCATACTGCTAACGAAAACTATGCTGATATTTTCTAATTTACATTTTCTGCTATCAAAGAGTCATCTGTCCTTAGAAGTTAGTACTCAATTGAGAAACCCTGCAGTCACATGCTCCTCTTTGAATACCTCTGGTGATCTGAATAATACATCTACCATGCTGTGTGGGACAGCCCAGCAAAATTTCTGTTAAATAATGAGGAACATTGTCTGTTGGATAATCAAATACAATACATAACTACCCCCATCACATTATTTACCACTTAATGAATACTAATAGCTGATTTGAAGCCAATGCTAAAAGGCAATTACTTTCTGACCTATCCATTTTTTATTACTAGACATATAATTATTCCTTTGTAAAAACAAATCAACATTCATAAAAGTAAGCTCTCTAGTCCAATTTCTTGCATTTTAAGATGAATTCTGCATCCTCAAACGATATTAATTGAGGAAATTAAAAGTCTAGTTTCACCAATTAACTACCAGTCAAATTTAATTAACCATATGGCAATAAGGACAGTAGTGAAGACAATATACTTGGTGAGGATAATGTGGACCATTTGAATTGACATACATATATATTGTATACTATTGGCATTGACATACATATATATTGTATAATATTGGCAGGAAGTATATTACACCTCACAAAGTTATAGTCTAGAAGTGAAACACCTTAAAAGTAATATAATAACCACATAGTTTAATATCAATTAAACTATTTTTCTTGAGTATGTAACTGAATTAGTTATTTTGTAGGAGTTTCTTATATACATTTTTCACTATTCACAAAGGAGAATAAACATTTTTTTGGCTGAGTATTAGGTTAATTTAGATATATTTGGCAGTAATAACAAAAAGTATAAATATTTGTGTAAAATTATTGCATTGTACTATGCTAACATGATTTAAATTCAAAACCACAGAAAGTACTGTGAGGAAGTTGAAGCAGTACATGAAGAATGAACACGCTCTTTCAGCCTTGATAAAGAATCTAATTACTAAAAACTCAGAATTTTTTACAATGCATGATTACCTTTAACTAATTATAAGATCAAATATTTTACCAATTATATTTAATATTGATAGTCTAGAAAATAATGAAAACACTTTGAAAATTTTATAAATGTATTAAAATAATTACTCAGACAAACATTTTCTTGCTATAATTTTATTTGTATTTATAGAGAAAGTTTCAAAATGTGATCCCATTTTCATATATTTAAAAAGTGTAAGAGTTGTGTCACATCATGAAATGGCTGTAAGTTCTTGGCACCTCTGAATTTTGCCCTTGGTATACTGTGTGTGAAATTAGTACAGTGTCCTGTTTTGACCATTGGGTAATAAACATGCTACCAGCAGAAAGTTAAAAATTCTGGCTTACCCTTCTCTTGGGACCTGTGAACAAAACAAGACTATAGCCTAATGATTTTCACTGACATCCTGATAGGCAGCATGAGTCTATACACATGATCGACCTTCAGAGCCACAGTTGATCATAGATGTATGAGAGAACTTTGAACTATTTACAATCTGCCCATTCCAAGGGAAGCATGTAGCCATCAGAACTATGAGGTTGTTTCTTTAAATGACTATGAATGGGAGAGAACATTCCCCAATAACTGTTTACTAATAATAGCCTCATCAGTGAATAGACCATACATAAAAAATTTTGGTTATTATTGAAGCTGGACATGTATGTTCTTTGAATTTTAAACATTATCATTTTAACTGAAAGGGAGTCGTTCCACAGATGTAAAATATGGTTCTGTTTACCGCTAAATATTGAACTCTTAGAAATAGTTTTAAAAGCTTTTTATATTTTATAAACACAAAAGTTAATTTTAAAGTATAAAACACATCCATTATATTCAGAAATCAACCACCTAAGTGGTTTAAATAAGAATACTGAGCTTTAGAGTCAATGTGTCCTCCTCAGCCTCACTCAGAAACTCAAAAGAAATCAACATGTTATGTGAACACCTATATTTGGAAAAAGTCGTTATTCCTTCATGTCAGAATCTTCTGGTTTCTGGCTCCAGTGTTTTTTACAGTCATCTAAAACAAAGATTCTCCTTCTGATAGAAACTTCTCATCACCCTTTATGCAAACAATAATGTGAAAATGTACCAAAATACATGAAATGATTATTTGTTCCCATGATATTTTATCTTATATAACTTATAGTTTCCCTTTATTCTTTTGTACTCTATTTTTCAAAATTGTGGATTCTGCCAAAGTAAGAGTTGACTCTAATTTTTTCACATATCCTGCACTGGCTCACAACATTTACAAAATGTTTAATATATAGTACATCATATGATTACTATGAACAGAATTTAAAGCCTTTCTGATCTTGTCTTATAAAGCAAAGTAACTTATTGATTAATTATTTTCTGGAAAATGTAAGTAGAAATAGTATTTACACAAGTATGCCTGTGGTACAAAATAAGGTCAAGACTAGACTAGGAATCTGAGTGAGACCATGTCTTTCAAAAGAAGATAAACAAAGAGCTAAGGCTAGAAAATCAGTAGCAGAGCAAAGACCATAGATCTCCACCTCTCCCTGACTCCAGAGTGTAAAACTGAAAAATATAAGAAAGAAAAAGAAACCAGATCTCCTCAAGACATTTTTACTTTAAAGCATAAATGTTAAAAACAGCCATAATACTATTGTATCCATATGTTCTTTTTTAGTCTGGAAGGAGTGTACTTAAAATTGACAAACTGTACAACATAAAGATCATTTTAAAATATAGTTAGAAAACAGCTGGTGGCAAAAGATAACACTTATCCTACCTCTAGATAAATTTATTTTAAATTCTAAAAATAACCTTACCACTTATAATTTAATTCTAAAAATTGAGTTTGACTACATTAATTCCTTTTATTTAATTTATAAGATTACTGTGTAAATTATTCATATCTCTAAGAAAATATAAAATTTTAATATTTTTAATTTTTTATTATTATTTAATTGAGAGTGACAGATAGAGAAAGAAAGAGGCAGGGAGAGAAAGGGAGAGAGAGAGAGAGAGAGAGAGAGAGAGAGAGAGACAGAGAGAGAGAGACAGAGAGACAGAGAGAGAATGGACATGCCAGGGCCTCCAGCCACTGCAAACAAACTCCAGATGCCTGCGCCCCCTTGTGCGTCTGGTTAACGTGGGTCCTGGAGAATTGAGCCTTGAACTGGGGTCCTTCACAGGCAAGTGCTTAATTGTTAAGCCAACTCTCTAGCCCTAAAATTTTAACTTTTATGAAACAAAACTATATTTCAAGTTTTTGTATTTTTAACAATTTCAGGAAATACCTCATGATCATATAGAATATATATAAATCATATGTACATTATATAGAACTACTAAATAATCATACTGCCACCCTCTCTCCACATTATTAAATAGGACATTTTAAAATCTAGAAAAGGTACTATGTATACTTTATATTCCTTTACTTATCAATGACTTTAGCTTTTTAGAGTAATTTTATGTTCACAATGAAACTATGGAAAAAGGATATGTTCTTTTCCCCAGCATACAGAACTCCCTCATTATGCATACCACACAAGATAATAAAACAGTTTTTTTTTTTTTACTATCATTGAATCTACATGTAAATGTTATTGTCACTCCATGGAATATCCATACCTTACATTATGCATTTTCCATGTACATGTTCATTCTAAGGCATTTTGAAATATATGTAAGATATCCAATGTTATAGAAATAAAATATGGTTAATAATTCATTTTTCTCTACTTTCTTTCTTTGTTTCATCTGCAATCTGGCATAATTATGTATTAACTATCAGCATAGTTTGGCCTCTCCAGAATGTATTACTGTTGGAATAAAAAAAAAAAAAAACATGTTGTCTTTTTCAGATTGCTTTCTTTCATTTCACTCCACAAGTTTCCTCCATTCTTATACTTATCACCCACCCTTTCTGGTCTTTAATGAGTTCTTCTGTGAACTATCACCGAGTATATTTCTTACTCGTGCATTCTATCATTTATTGAAGAGTCATATATTATAACAAGATAAATAATGAATGTTTTCCATTTGTGAAAGATATCTATGCCAACTTATTCATAGGCACCCTGTGCTTTCATAGAACAGTACAGAATGTTATAGGATGCATGGCAGGAAGCCATTTGTAAAAGAAGCTTTAAAATTGTCACATTAAGTCCACTGAATTCACTTAAGCTTTATAAGTGATGGTGAATAGAATGACAGGTAAGGAAATGAAATGTTAAAACTCATGTAAGCTTTGTGTATAATTTGGTCTGTTCTCATTGGCTGAAAATATTTAGTGTCAGCCACTGAACCTATTCTGTGGAGTTCTGCCTGCACTAATTAAAAAAAACTCTTATCTGTTCATGTTGTACTTTCTCTTTCTGGTTTAAATAATAGGAAATGGTGACTACTTAAAGATGCATCCAACAACCGTCACTATTCAAAAATGGTCATTGAAAAGAGTTGCCAACCTCATTTAAAATGGACCAAGGTAGTTCTGTCTTGAAGAAAGGTGTGGTGGAAGCTTCCCAGCTGGTTACTCATGCTATCTCAACCAACTCAATTCTGCAGATTTCAATCTGATCCTATTGATGCCCTACTTTTCATATAAAATGCTTAGAAGGACTTTAAAATATAACAGATTGCAATTTGCAACTAAGCAGGATCATAGATCAGTGTTTGATTGTGGTTGTCAGGTATCTCAATTTTAGAGCATCAAGAGATAAGATGTAGAAAGAATCCAAAGTTTCTTGGTTTCTGTCAGTGACATGAGCTGACATTTGACCTTCTGTTTGTATTAAGGTTTCCTTATTTTTGAACTGCACCCAACTTCATCATCCTTGATTGAATCCCATGTTCACCTAGTTAAATGGCTATGCTAATGTACGATCTTCAAATAACAATGATTCCTTATTCTAGGTGTCATGAAGTATGATTGAATTGTGCCTGAATTTGATAGAACAAAGCTTAGTATGTTTTTAGGATGTGACTGCTTATCTAACCATATGATAGTAAAGATTACCAGTCCTTTTTTAAGGATTTTGCCCTATAATGTACTCTGCAAGTTATTCCTATGAAGTAGTTGTCAAAGATCTAAAAGAAAGATGTTTTTAATTATTTTATTTCTATACATAATGATAGACCCTAAGTTTTCCGCATTAAGAAATTTCAACAAAATAAATGGGTGGCTTGGTTCTTAGGACAACAGAAGTAACTATCTAAAATAGCATTGGATTGTCTAACCATGTCTCAGAACTTGGTCATGCTATATTTTCCCCATTATTATTCTGTATATTTTATTAAAAACTATCTGTCACACTCCCAATCATCACCAAATATTCAGTGCTAAATTAATAATTAAATATGTCTTTATATTATCTATGATTAAAAATGAAAATAATGATGGCTGACTACATGATCTGCATTATAACAATCCATCATGCCATTGAAAAACTCAATATTCTGGCATCAAGTGCCTGGTCACTTATCATACAAAGCTGAACCATATACATACATACATACATATATATATATATATATATATATATATATATATATATATATATATATATATGTCGACAAAGCACATACTTCAAAGCATAAAAAACATGGATGTCTTTGCACCTAAAAAATCATTCATGAATCAAAATATAATACCGAACAATGTTGAAAAAAAATCCCAATATCAAATATCTTAATATGTGTAAGTGATTTCCTGTGAATAAGAAAATATATAACAAATTTACCCCTCTATTATTAAACACATATATTAAATTCATTATTGTTAGCTACACATTGAGATATGAAAACTGTACCTCACTGAGTGTTAGTCCTATGATTAATTAATTCATATGAGAGAAAGTTGTAACTACTTTCATAATTTGTCACAAAGTTACTAAGTTATGTATATGTGTGTACTGGTGTGTGTGTGTGTGTGTGTGTGTGTGTGTGTGTGTGTATGTACACATAAAACTTATATAATTTAATACAGACTTATGAAGTAGATTATGTAAAAATAATGAAAAATGAGAGTATAATGAATATGACATAGAATATAACATATTTCTATGAGTTTGATCAGAGTCATGACCAACATGATTTTTAAGTTATCCCAACTATCCTTAGCAATGTTGTTCATTTCTCTAATATTCATTTTACATGAACACTTAGTTTCAAAATTGCATGTTCTTTTAAAAAAATCTGTAAATAATATGCATATACAAATATATATAATTGCTTATATAATTTTCCAAACAAATGCTAACATGTTTTACAATGAGCCTTATTGAAGTTATGTAAAAGTAGAAGTCAACATCAGATCCTGTTGACCTGATACCATTAAGCCTATTTTCCTGTATTTGCCATCAATTGATTATATTTGCAATTGTACTATTGTTTCCTAGTTCTCATTATATGTAAGTTGAGTAGAAGTCTAGATTGATAAAAGAATATACTGTAACCTGCAAATAGATTTCCAAGACAGTAACTAAATATCCAAAGCAATCTAACACTGTAGAAGTTAAAACACTATAATTTAAAATGCCCTGGTCTACAAGTCAATTACATTTAACTTTTCTACCAAAGGATTTTCTTTGAAATGTGAGTTGTAGTATCATTTAGGGGACAAGAACAAATCATCTATATTTATTTATTTATTTATTTATTCCACTTCTTTTTTTTAAAATTTAATTTATTAGTTTTCTTTTCAGCAAATACAGGCAGTTTGGTACCATTGTTTAAGCTCATCCATGATCTATCCCCTCCCAATGGATTCTCATTGTTGATGTAAATGGGTCGTGCATTGAGGAGTTAGCCCACAGTTATTGGTATGATAAATGTCTCTGTATAACATGACCCAACATGTGACTCTGACATTCTTTCCACCCCCTCTTCTGCAAAATTTCCCTGAGCCATGTTGGGTTCATTTTTGGTCTGCTTCAGTGATGAGGTGTTGGGGGCCTCTGAGGCTCTGGCTCTCTGATTTGGTAGGAATTGATTTTTCTCTGTGTTGGTCTCCTTCCCTCTTGTGCTGGTATCATGTTCATCAGGAAAACAGCACCCTTGCTTGTTTCACCAATTTTCCTTAGTTTCAGTTGGGCCCCTTTTGAGGTATGTTGGGGCAGCTCTCTCCTTAGGATTTGCATCTATCTAAAAACGACAAGCAGATTCTCCAGTGGAAAGTAAGTTAGCACCAGGTCAAATAAGATAACCCTTACTTTTTTGATAGAGAGTTTAATAGGTGTAGGCCCTCTTGTACCCCATGATTGATGGTAGCTTGATATTGGAGAGTGGGCTTATATTTGGGTATGGTTCTGACTTGTTTCCAGCTCTAGCTATGGGTCTCTTACTACTGAGGGGATCAGTTAGCCAAATCAAGAGCAGTTGGTTCCCCACCATGGCTGTGTGCCACTATTGCACTTGTGTGGGCATCACAACAGGTTATTTGTTGCTAATTAGGTTAGACCATGAGTTGCTTGGACAGATATTGGTCATTTCCCCCAGTCGCCCTTGTAGCACCTTCTGGTACTAGACACGCTGACTGTCTGGGGTCTGACTCTCTCCCGGCTTCCAGCCATGCTGTTCCATTTTATGTGTCAGCTGCATATGGTGTCTTCAGCAATAGGGTCTTACCACTGACCTTTGGTGGGTCACCAAGTTTTCTGACAGAAGTCTGTCATTGTTTTAGGAAACCTTGTAGGTTTCTCTGATCAAAAGCTCATTGTGGATGATAGCCCCATGCTGGTAGTGGGTGTTATAGGTCAGTGCCCACTAAGAAAATGAGGAAAACATAACTAATATACAAGAGTGAGAGAGAAGAGGGGGGTGGGAGGGAGAGCGAGGGAGAGAAGATGTAGAAGATTTAGTTTAGTCTTGATCCTACCCTCTCCAGTGTCTTGTGGTTCAGGTGTTTCCTGTAAGGGTCTAGTGAAGGTTCAGCCATTTGGTCTGCCTTTTAGGAAGTAGAATTTTATGATACCATTGCTGCTTGTGTCTAGATTAGTGTTTCCCACCCCTTCGATGCCCTCCCTTCCCTCCCCATCCATCCTAGTGTCTAGTCCATGAGGTGCTTGCTGGGTGTGTAAGGTATCTTGGGTAGATTCAGGTTAGGTGCTGTAGATGAGTGAGACTATGTGGCGATTTTTTTTTTTTTTTTTCTGTGATTGGGTAAGTTCACTGAGAATGATCTGTTCCAGGTTCAACCATTTTTCCTCAAAGTTTTTGTGTCGTTTTTTCTTACTGCTGTATACAATTCCATTGTAGATATACCACACCTTAGTTATCCATTCTTGTAATGATGGACATCTGGGTTGATTCCAGCTTTTATCTATTATGAATTGAACCATTACAAACATGGTTGAGCAAATGTCTCTGGCCTGTGGTTTGAAGGTTTTAGGGTAGATGCCCAGTAAGGGTATAACTGGGTCTGTTGGTATCTCTATAGTCAGCTTTTTCAGGAGTCTCTACATTGCTTTCCAAAGTGGTTGTACCATCCTACATTCCCACCAACAGTGAATGAGTGTTCCTGATTCTCCACATCCTTGCCAGCATTTATTTTCATTTGATTTTTTGATGTTCGCTATCTTTATTGGGGTAAGGTGGAATCTCATAGTTGTTTGAATTTGCATTTCTCTGATGATTAGGGATGATGAACATTTTCTTAAGTGTGTGTTTGCCATTTGTATTTCTTCCTCTGTGAACTGCCTGTTCAACTCTGTGCCCCATTTTGTGAGTGGGGTGTTTGTCTTCTTATTGTTTAGAATTTTGAGTTCTTTGTAGATTCTACAGATTAGGCCTCTATCAGTTGGATAACCCACAAATATTTTCTCTCATTCTGTGGGTATTCTATTGGTTTTGCTTATTATATGCTTGTCTGTAAAGAAACTCTTCAGCTTCATATGATCCCATTCATTGAGTGGCTGTTTAAGATCGTGAACCACCGGGGTTTTGTAGTTCTGGAAGTCCTAGCTCAAACAATAAGACAGGAGAAGGAAATAAAAGGGATACAATTTGGAATGGAAGAAGTTAAGTTATCTCTATTCACTGATTACATGATTGTATATGTAAGAGACCCGAGAGACTTCCATCCTGAAGGTGATTAGCTCCTATAGCAAAGTAGCAGAATACAAAATCAATGTACAAAAATCGGTAGCATTTCTGTATGCAAATGACAAAGATACAGAAAAAGAAATAAGGTTCATAGTCCCATTTTCAATAGCAACAGCAACAACAAAAAAAAACCTTGGAATAAAGTTAACCAAGGAAGTAAAAGATCTATACAACAAAAATATAAAAACTCTCAAAAAAGAAATTGATGAGGACTTGAGAGGATGGAAAGACCTGCCATGCTCCTGGATAGGCAGAATTAACATTGTGAAGATGATAATCCTACCAAAGGCAATATATAGATTTAACGCAATTCCAATTAAAATCCCTACAGTGTTCTTCACAGAGATAGAAAAAAAAGATGATCTCAAATTTCATGTGGAAAAACAGAAGGCCTCGCATATCCAAACATATCCTCAGCAAAAGAAATACCTCTGGTGGCATCACCATACCTGATCTAAAGCTATATTGCAAAGCCATAGTAATAAAAACAGCATGGTACTGGCATAAAAACAGGAGTATAGACCAATGGAATAGACTTGATTACCCGGATTTTGGGTCAAGCAACTATAGCTACCTGATGTTCGATAAAAGCCTGAACAATATAGGCTGGAAAAAAAGATAGCATCTTCAACAAATGGTGCTGGACAAACTGGATAACCACATGCAGGAAACTAAAACTTGATCCACACATTTCACCATGCACTACACTGAAGTCCAAATGTATCAAAGACCTCAACATAAGACCAGAAACTCGAATACTACTGGAAGAAAATTTAGGAAGTACTTTCCATGATATAGGAATGGAAAAAGACTTCTTGAACAAATCATCTATATTTAAATAAACAATGTTAATTTTGTTAAAGTAAGAATGATCATGAGCTGTGCATTTGGACCTGGTGATGTGTGATGTGTTTGGGGCCTGTGGTTCAGACTAGATGGAGTGCCAGTATGTCTGGGGCCTGTGCAGTCAGGGTCTGCGAGGTACCAGTGTGATTCAGACCTGTATGCTAGGACCAGCTTGCTTGGTTTCTGTATTCACAGGGAATATGAGGTGCAGGCATGTTTGGGGCCTGCACTCTAGGATGAGGTGCAGTGCCAGCTTGATTTGGATCTGTGAACTCAGGCTTAAGCAGGATGGTGCTTGGGGCCTGACCCAGGATGGTTTAGAAAGTGCTGATTACAATTTTGGGGGGATCCCATAAAGGCAGTTTACAGTAACTCCTCCAAGCTTAGATACAGTACATTAGACTAGAATATACAAACCAGCAAGCATGTCGATTCAGTCCTAGTGCTCACTCTCTCTTTGGGCTGATTATACAGGAAGGGGAAACTATGTACTAAGCTAGGAAGCCATCATAAGGTGAGTTTGCTCCCTTGTGAGGCCCAGCAGTAGGTGTTAACAGAACCCACACTGCCTCAGTCCAGAGAAACATGCTTGTCAGGCTTGGAGCATCAAGTCCTCTGCCCCACAGAACCCCAGTAGGGATCACACTCCAAAGTTCTTAGGCAGTAAATAATGTTGTGGGAATTGAGTAGTACTTGGACAGCAAGCAATCCAAACTGGGTAAGGTCACACATAGGTCAATGCAAAGGGAACATACACAAGGAAGACCCTGCTTAGACCCTAGCTTATGCAGCCCAAGAAAGTGGGCAGCTTGCCCCCACTCCCCTCTTAACCAATGCTGATTTGACTATACCCACTGGATTCCACCCACACTCATCCACTCTGTCCCACACCACCCATCCCAACTATCCCTGCAAGATCCATCCAGCCTCTGCAGCCTCCTCTTATAGCACCAAGCTGTGCCACTGACTGCCCCCACATATCAAAAACCCTACACCAGCCAACTAGTTAGCTTAGTCTGAGGAGTTATTCCCCACCAACCCTTCTCCCAACTCCAGCATTCACCTATTCACTCCCCTTGCAACATTGCTCCTACCCCAGTCAGGGAGCATAGGAATATCTGGTAACCACCCATGAGGGAGTACCAGTGAGTCTTCCCTAACCTGCTTGGCTGGGTAGAGTAAGAAAGCAGGAGCAAGTGCTACAATTCTGGAGCCCCACAGGCAAGGCACAGCTGGGTCAGGGGCTGAAGAAGTTCCTGACCTCTAAACATCATCTTTGTTTGCCCAGAGCTACTGGTACATCACTTCCTGTTCATTTGTGGATACAATGCCATCCCACTCCAACCTGGTCCAAACCAAAAACAGAATACTCACTGAATATCATTTGAGGGCAAATTCTTGTGTCCTCATTAATAAAACAAGATAATTTACCCTGATGTGGGTAGACCCCACCACACACACACACACACACACACACACACACACACACACACACACAAATAATTGACATTTAAAACAACAAACAGATCTCCACCAAGATTGCCTAGTTCCACAATGGAAAAAGGAGGCAACAGAAATAGAATCCCAAAATGAAATGAAAATGAACTTATTAAATAAAGTCATTAAGACCCTGACCAAGAGAATGGATGAACTGGAAGCAAAAACAAACAATTGCATAAATGAAATGCAACAGAAATATTTCTTGCAGAATACAGCTTTTGTCACTAGGCTTAACTTGCAGAAAGCCAGAGAGACCTCAAAAGAGAGATAAGTAAATTGAAGGTAAGTTAAGAAATAGAAGATCTCAATAAGCAGCTGACTAAGCTTAATGAAAACATGATTACATGTAATAATTAATGTCAAGAAGCATTAAGAGAATCAAACCATGACCTAAAATTGGAACTCAACAAAGGCATGAATATGATACAGAAAAATGCAACAGAAAACAAAAATCAAATAGAGCTTATAAAAGTCTCTCTAAAAACTCTCATTAACAGAGTTGATCATATGGGCAACTGAACTTAAGACTTGGAAGACAAGACAGAAAAAATTGTTTGGGAATCCAAAAACATTGATAATTTCAAAAAGTCATGCAAACAGAATATGATGGAATTGTGGGATATACTAAAATAATCAAACTTCAAGATCATGGGTATATGAGAAGGGGGTGTAATTGAGACCAAAGGCATGGAAAAAAAAAAAAAAAACTGAAGAAAAGGTTCCTATTCTCACAAGACCCATCCAGATACAAGAAGCTCACAGAACACCAGACAGGACCAAAGAAGAAACTTACCAAGTCACATCAGAAGGAAAACTCTGAACAACAAAAATAAAGAGAGGGGGCTAAAAATAGCAAGAGAGAAATAACTCACTACATACAAAGATAATCCCATCAGAATTACCTCATATTTTATAATGGAAATCAAAAGCCAGAAGCACTTGTTATGAAATACTATAAAGTATAAAAATTTATGGCTTCCAACCCAAGCTAATGTACTCAGTAAAAATATCCATCATGATAGATGGAAAAAGGAAAATTTCAATGATAAAAGCCAACTCTAAACTTAGATAAACACAAGGTAAAACTTATAGAGATTACTTCAGGAAATGCCCCACACAGAAGAGTTAAACAACCAACTTCAAGAGCCTACGAAACAAAGAATACAATAACAAAAAGTAGAACAGGCACAAAAAAAAAAAAAAAAAAAAAATGAAAAGTCCAGGAAAGCATGAAACTAAATAAAGCCTCCATCATGTTAGGAATTGAATCAAGCCACATAGTTATAACTTTAAATGTTAATGCTCCCAACTCCCACATCAGAAGATATAAGTTATAGGGTAGGTCAAAGATATGGGCCCTTTCATCTACGATCTTCAAGAAACCCACCTTACCACTAAGGTTAGAAACTTGCTTAGAGTAAAAGGATGAAAAATTATTTTACAACAAAATGGAAATAGGAAAAAAGTAAGGGTGGCTGCATTAATATCTGACAAAAGAGACTTCAACCAAAAATAATCAAAAGGAACAAAGAAGGAAACATTTTACTGATCAAGGGTACAAATCCAAGAAGAGAATGTCACAATTGTAAATATATAAGCACCAAACACAGGTGCATCACATTTTATAAAGCAAAACATACTTAACAACAAATCAGAAATAAATCCCAGTGCCATTATAATAGGAGACTTCTAAACCCCACTGTCATAAATACCCAGATCATCCAAGCAGAAAATTAACAGGGAAATAATCGAGCTAAACAACCCCATAGATAAACTATACCCAACAGACATCTACAAAACATTTTACCCCAATTCTATAGATTACACATTCTTCCCAGGAGCTCATTGAGGCATCACTAAAATATATCACATATTAGGGCATAAAGCCTGACTCTAGTCATACAGGAAAAGAGACAAAACTCTGATTCTGATCTGACCACAATGAAAATAAAAGACAAAGAAACAGAAAACATACCAATTCCTGGAGACTGAGCAACGTAATTAACAATATTAAACAATGAATGGGTGGTAGAAGAATTCAAAAAAGAAATTTTAATATTTCTAGACCTGAATGATAATAAAATACAACATACCAAAATTTACTGGACACAATGAAAAGTCCTAAGGGAAAATTTTATAGTGCTAAATACATTCAGAGCAAAGACCAACAGTTCTCAAATTAATGACATACCCATCCATCTAAAAGCATTAGAAAAAACATGAACAATTCAACCCTGAGTGTTACATACAGAAAAAAAGTTAAGATCTGAACAAAATTTTCTTCAGGGAAAAAATGAATAGGATTAATAAGTCCCTGGGAAATGCGATGGAAAGAAAAAAAAATTAAATTCTAAAATTAACAAAATTAGGAATAAAAAGAAGTCACAATAGAAATCAATGGACCCTCAAGACATATTTCAAAAACTTATACTACAAAAATTGGATAACTGAAGAAATGGATGAATTCCTAGACATAAAATACCTACCAAAACTAAATCAAGAGTAGATAAATCTCCTAAACAAACCCATTACATCCATGGAAGTTAAAAATGTAATCTAAATCTTCTCCAAAAGAAAAGGTTCAGGATCTGATGGATTATCAGATGAATATACCAAATATTCATTAAAGAACTCAAACCACTTTTTCTCAAGCTTTTTCACATAAACAGAAAATGGGAAATGCTCTCCAATTCCTTTTTTGAAGCTAACATCACTCTAATAACAGAAACAGGAGAGATACAACAAGAAAAGAAACTGTAGGCCTATATCCCTGATGAACTTAATAGCACGGATATTAAAGTTTTGTCCAATTTGATCAAGCCGAATTCATCCAGGGGATACAGGAGTGGTTCATCATATGGAAATCAATTAACACAATACCCCACATAAAAATGTTAAACACAAGGATGACAAAATTATTTCAATAGAAGCAGAGAATTCCTTCAGTAAAGCACAAAATTACTTTGTTATCAAAAGCTTAACATAATAAAGACTACCTACAAAGCATCTAAAGCCCAAATCATACTTTATGGGAAACCCTCAGTGAGTTCCCATTAAGATCAGGTACAAGCCTGGGGTTCCCACTCACCACTTTTCTTCAACATAGTACTAGAAGTCTTAGCCCAAGCAATAAGATAGGTGAAATATATAAATAGGATACTAATTGGAAAGGAAGAAGCCAAACTAGTCCTATTTCATATGATATGTTCATATATATAAGTGACCTAGAAAAGTCTGCTTTAAAACTACAGGTGATAAATTCCTTCAGCAATCTGGCAGGATACAAAGTCAACACGTAAAAATCATTAGCCTTGGGCTGGAGAGATGGCTTAGAGATTAAGGCATTTGCCTGCAAAGCCAAAGGACCCCAGTTTGATTATCCAGAAACCATGTAAGCTAAATGCACAAGGGGGCACATGTGTCTGGAGTTTATTTGTAGTGGCTGGAGGCCCTGGAACATCAGTTCTCTCTCTCTGTCTCTTTTTCTCAAGTAAGTAAATAAATTAAAAAAATAAATAAAAAAAGGTAGCCTGTCTATACACAAAGATTAATATACATAGAAAAAAAAATAAGTGAAGCTGTCTCATTTTCAATAGCTAGAATAAAATCAAATACCTTGGTATAACACTAACCAGGGATGTGAAAGACCTACATACTGAAAATATAAAAACACTCAAGAAAGAAAATGGGGGCACATGAGAAGATGGAAAGGCCTGCCATGCTCCTTGAAAGGTAGAATCAATATTGTGAAAATGGCAATTCTACCAAAAACAATATACAGACTTAACAAAATACCAACAAAAACCCAGCATCATTCTACCCAGAGATAGAAATAACAATCTCAAAATTCATATAGAATGGCAGAATGCCTCAGATATCCAAAAATATCCTCAGCAAAATAAACACCTCTGGAGGTATCACCTTTCCCTATCTAAAACTATAGTATAAATCCATAGTAACAAAAACAACATGGTACTGGCATAAAAACAGACATATAGACTAATAGAACATAATTGAGGACCCAGTCCTTAGTTCAAGTAAGTACAGGTACTTGATCTTTGGAAATAGAGCTAACAGTGTAGCCTAGAGAAAAGAAAGTCTCTTCAACAAATTGTGCTAGACAACTTGGATAACCACATGTAGAAAACTGAAGCTAGACTTACTCATCTCACCATGCATAAAAATCAATGAATAATGGATTAAAGATCTGTTAAATGACTGTAAAAAGAATAGGGGAAACACTCCATGATAGAGGAACAGAGAAAGACTTTCTGAACAATACCCCAGTAGGCCACGAAATTAAAAAAAAACAAAAAAATCACACAATGACCAGTATCTAATGAAGCTAAAAAGTTTTGTACACACAATTGTACCATAAATAGAGCCAAAAGACTATGCACAGTATGGGATAACATATTCACCAGCTATACCACCGACAGAGGCCTAATATCTAGAATCTTCAAATAACTCAGAAAAACTAAGCAAAAAAAAAAAAAAATTATCCACTCAAAAATGGCAAAGAACTGAATAGGAAATTCTCAAAGGAAGAAATACAAATTGCTAATATGTAAGAAAATGTACAACATCCTTAACCACCAGGAAAATGCAAATTAAAACAACTACGAGATTCTACCTTATTACAGTCAGAATGATAATCATTAAAAAATATAATGACAATAAATGTTGGCAAGGATGTGGGGAAAGAGGAAGCTTTATTTACTGTTGGTGGGAATGCAAACTTGTACAACCTTTATGGAAATTAACATGGAGACTCTAAAAACATGAAAATAGAGTACAAACTGACCCAGTTATTCCTCTACTGTGCATCTACCCAAAAGATTATATTCTTCATTGCAGAGATATTCACCCAACCATATTTATAGCTTCTCAATTCATAATACCTAAGTACTGGAATCAACCCAAGTGCCCATGATTTGATGAAGAGATAATGAAGATGTTGTACATATACACAGTGGAATTTGACTCAGTGGTAAGGAAAAATAATATAATGAATTTTGTAGGAAAATTAATGGACTTGGTATAGATAATACTAAGAGAATTCACAGAAGCACAGAAAGATAAACACTACATGTTCTCTCTTGTCTGCTGTTTCTAACCTAGAACATCTTGAGTTTCTGGAATACCCAGATAACTCAAGGGAAAGATTATAGAAATAGAAGGATTTGAGGGAATGGGAATGGGGGAGAATGATTTCAACAAAACTAGATCCTAAATCAATTGGAAGAAGAGAAACCACCATATTAAATAATAGACTAAAGATTTAACTCTCAATAGGAATAAGGGGATCATATGGTGAGGTCCACAAAGGGTGTGGGATGAATTCTAACCAGAAAACATTTGACTTTGGCTTGTAATTCTCAGTACCAGAAACTGAGTAAAACCCACATTGAGCTCTTGGTCAGATAGACCTACCAAGTTCCTAAAAGAAGACAGGCTTCTGTCAAAGCCCTTGATTACCAACCTGAGATAAAGGATAAGACCCTGTTGCTAAAAACACCACATGCTACCAACACAGAGTATGGAGATATCAGGCTGGAATTTAAAAGGAAGCCAGTAACAAGATGGTTATATCATGTGATTCTGGAAAGTGCTACAGGAGCTTCTGGGGGAAAAATGTCCAACAATGTTGTTAACAACCAGGGGACACTGCTATATGAAAGCAACTAGCCTGACAAGACCTACACATGTACAATGGTTGCCTCCAGTGCAGGTGGGTAACCAATGACTTTCTGTTTGGCTGAGAGATCTGCTCAGTGGAAAGGAACCCATAGCTATAACTGGGAACCAAGTCAGAACTCCATGGAGATGAATATTATGGACTCCAGTGAAAATCTACCACTAGTTTTTGGCCAAAAGAGAGACTACACCCAGCAGAATGTCTCTAAATAACAATTCTTATTCTCTTTAACCTATTCTGACCTCAGTCTCCATGGGAGAATCTTTTAATTTATTTTTTTCTTTTTCAGAAGGCAGCAAGAACCAAGGGCAACCAAAATCTATCAATAAGACAAGGAAAGATCACTGATGCCTTGACAGATGACCACCAACTCGCATAGCAGAAAGGGCACAGATGAAACCAAAGAGGAATTTGTAAGATGAGCAAGAGTGCTGCTTTCATGGCAAGCCTAACAACCTATGCCATGGTGATGGAGCTAGACAGTGAGGATACTCAAAATGTACAAAAGCAGAAATCCAGAAGCTGCTGAGAGCTTCTAGGGCTCATGACTACCCCTGTTGTAGTTTTTCAGTATCAGGGATGTATTCCCTCCCACGGAGCAGGCCTCCAGTCCAATTAGAGGGCAGTTAGTATCCACCATGACAGACATTCCACAATTGCATGCACTGGCTTATTTGGCCTGGCTGGCCAAATATAAGGCATGTAGTACTATGGTGGTTTGATTCAGGTGTCACCCATAAACTTAGGTGTTCTGAATGCTAGGTTCCCAGCTGATAGAGATTTGGGAATTAACATATACAAAGGTAGTGTATTTTGGGGGACAGGCTTATGGGTGTTGTAACTAGTTTCCCCATGCCAGTGTTTGGCATACTCTCCTGTTGCAATTGTCCACCTTATGTTGGCCAGGGGGTGATGTCCACCTTCTGCTCATGCCATCATTTTTCTCTGCCATTGTGGAGCTTCCCCTCAAGCCAGTAAGCCTAAATAAGCCCCCTTTTCCCATAAGCTTCTCTTGGTTGGGTGATTTCTATGAGCAATGTGAACCTGACTGCAACAGTAAAGTGGTACCAAGGAGTAGGATTGCTGCTAGACACTGACTATGTGGCTTTGGCCTTTTGGAGCTGATTTTCAAGAAGAATGTGGAAGGATTTGAATCCTTGGTCTAAGAGGTGCCTTGTAGTGCTGTAAGTACAGCTTGATGGACTATTATGCTCAGAGTTGAAAGACTTGAATGCAGTAAGATCTATGGGCTGTGAGGTTTGGCTTATGAGGGTGAGCGATTGGACTGGGTTAGCAGTTTGTGTGAAAAACTTGCTGTTATGCTTATGTTCTGAGAAGTTATGCATGGTTGCTCTGCATAGAAGTGAACTGGTGTGAGCAGAGGGATATGGCACAGAAAAAAAAATCTTTTGTTGAACTGCTGCCCCTTCAGCTGCAATTGAGAAATTATAACTTTTGAGATTGGGCCAGTTTACCTACATTGGGGCAACAGGAAGAATGTAGACTCTTTTGAAGGAGCCTGCATGCTCAAGGAGTGTCCTGTTGTTCAAAGGCTGCATTATCTATCCCTCCCCCTTCCCCCACTGTTTAACAAATTGGCACCCTACCTGGGATTATGGAGTATAAGAAATGCTGGAAAGAGGGTCATTTTCAACACGGTTTTGAGTTTTGGAAATTGCCATGGGCAGTGTGAAGCAGGTTTGCTGGATGCCTGCATAGAGACCTCATGGGGCCATGAGGATGAACCATGGATTGCAGTGGATACCCAGTGGAGATGCCAGGACCACAAGATGGCTGCTAAGGAAAGCTGCTAGTCCATGATGAAGTTTTCCAGGACAGTTAGTAGGCTAGTTAGAGGAGCAGAATTGGAATACCAGAGACTTGTTGCTGGTTAGAATTATCAGATGTGGAGATTTGTCATTGGCTAGAGTTGTTGGACTTGGAGTTACAGTTTGATGTTTGTCCTGGTTGTTTTAAATCTTGTATTGGTTGAAAGTTTCTTTGCTATGCCCAATGCCATCTTCTGCAATGTCAATGTTTATTCTGTGTCATTATGGGTTTTTTGAGGTTATTTTTTGGTATTATGGCTCAGTTAAAAGACCTTGTACTATGGGGATGTTTGAACAGCATTGGAATTGATTTAAAAAAAAATAACCTATGGGGACTTTTAAAGTTTGACTGAATGCATTGCATTTTACATCATGTATGGATATAAGTTTATGGGGGCCAGGGGTGGAATGTGGTGGTTTGATTCAGGTGTTCCTCATAAACTTAGTTGTTATGAATGCTAGGTTCCCAGCTGATAGAGGTTTGGGAGTTAATGCCTACTTGAGGTATTGTGTTGTTGGGAGCAGGCTTATGGGTGTTATAGCCAGTTTCCCCATGCCAGTGTTAAGCACATTATCCTGTTGCTTTTGTCCACTTTATGTTGGCCAGGGGGTGATGTCCACCCTCTGCTCATGCCTTCATTTTTCCCTGCCATTGTGAAGCTTCCCCTCAAGGCTGTAAGCCAAATTAAACCTCTTTTTTCCCACAAGCTCCTCTTGGTTGTGTGATATCTGTTAGGTCCATTTGTTCTATGACCTCATTTAATCCAGGTGCCTCTCTGTTTACTTTTTGCTGGGATGACCTGTCAATTGATGAGAGGTGGGGTGTTGAAGTCACCCACTACAACTGGATTTGGTGACCTTAGCTCTAATAGCATTTGTTTGATGAAGTTGGGTACCCCCATGTTAGGTGCATATATGTTTAGGATTGTAATGTCCTCCTGTTGGAGTGTGCCTTTAATCAATATTAAGTGACCTTCCTTATGTTTCCTAACTAATGTTGGACTGAAGTCTACCTTGTCAGATGTCAGGATAGCAACCCCTGCTTGTTTTCTAGGCCCATGTGCTTGAAACACCTTTTTCTAACCTTTCACCCTATGTATGCTTTTTTTTTTCTCTTCAGGGTGGAGGAATCTTTCAAGTATTTTCTGTAGAGCTGTTTTTGTCTTCAAATATTTCTTTATCCTGCTTTTGTTGTGGAATGTCCTCATTTCTCAGTCTATTTTAATGGATTACTTTGCAGGATAAAGTAACATGGTTGACAGTTGTTATCTTTCAGAACTTGGAATACATCACTCCAAGCTCTTCTGGCTTTCAAAGTTTGTGTTAAGTAATCTGCTGTGATCCTGATGGGCTTGCTTTTGTATGTGACTTAATTTTTGTTTCTAACTGCTTTCAATATATTTTCCTTGGTTTGTATTTTTGATAGTTTAATTATAATATTACAAGGAGAGGTTCTCTCCAAGTTTTGTCAGGCTTGTGTTCTAAAGGATTCCTGTATCCATATTGGCATCTCTTTCCCAATCTAGGGGAAGTTTTCTTCTATGATTTTGGTGAAGATGCCTACTATGCCTTTGGAGTGGAATTCTTCTCCTTCTATTATGCCCTGAATTCTTATGTTTGATCTTTTCGTAGTGTACTGAATATCTTGAAATTCCCATTCATACTTTCTTATTAGTTTGTCTTTTTCTTTGTTGGACTGTATTAGATCTGCCACCTGGTCTTCTAGTTTAGATATTCTGTCCTCTCCTTCATCCATTCTACTGATGAGATTTTCTACAGAGATTTTTATTTCATTGACTGTATTCTTCATTGCTAGTAATTCTCACTGGTTCTTCTTTATTATGTCTATTCCCTTATTCATGTCTTCTAGTGACCTCTTTATTTCATTAAATTGGTTTCTTGTGTCTTCTTTAATTCCTTCAATTTCCTCTTTCATTACTTTAATTTCCTCTTTGACTTCTTTGAGCATATTTGTAATCATTCTTTTGAAATCTTTCTCAGGTATTTCCTCTAAATCATTCTGTCTGGAGGTAATTTCTGATGGATTAATGCTTTTTGGTACATTTATATTGTCTTGATTTTTGTTGTTTCTTGTGTTATAAGATACATATTTTTGCATCATAGATTAATTTAATGCTTGGATTTTCTAATTAGCTATAGTATTATTATAAGTATCAATCAATCTGATTTTAAATATCTTCAGGGTAGGAGCTTAAGGTGCTAGGTGTGGCTCTTAAGAATCTCAGAGTACCTACAAAAGTGACCCTAGGTGTTGGGCTTGCCTGCTATGAGAGTATTCAAGTAGGCTGAGTGGAACAAAATACAGGCAGATTCTAAGCTTTATTTAAACAATGTACACATTCAATGAAAAATAGCACAGAATATGCAAGAGTAGGTATTATGTCAAGCAGATCCTCTAATAAAGTCATAGTTCCTTAGGTCCTGTCAACTAGAAGGCTAAGATGTCTGGTCTGTTGAAGGTTCCAAGTCAACTTTTGGCCAATGAGACCCTTCCCTAAAGAACAACAGAAGAGGAAACTAAGACAATATAAATCAGGAAGCAACAAATGAGAAGCCCAACATATAGCTTATTTAAGAATGGCAAATTCAACCATTCATTAGATTTAACATATATTTTATCCTGATATGGAAGGTGCAATTAGTACTTATGATTCAACCCTATGTAGCAGGCCTATTTGGTAGTTACTGACCTCATGTAATCCCAGTTACCTTTTGGGATTATTTTGGTCTCAGTTATACTGTGTTTCTGCTTGGGTTCCTCTTTCCTGTGCTCTGGTTCAAGCAGGCTGGCTGGATCACTGAATCACTGCTCTGGTTGCTGGTGCTGGGTGTTGTGAGCTCCCTTTCCCAGGTCTCTGGTGCTTGTTGGCACTTGTGCTGGTGGTGGAGGAGAGGCTGTGGATGGTGGCTTTATTTCTCTCCCTGGTCCATGTGATCCTCTGCCTCATGGGCTGCTCCTCTGTTTGGCACTGTGGTCCCCCCTTCACATTTCTTGAGTTTCCAAGGAGCTCTGGTGTGAGTGGAGAATGCCCTCACCTGGCTTTTCCTATGGCTCAAGCTGAGCCTTGTGGATGGGGCTCCAAGGACCTGGTGCTGCAGCTGCTGGAGCCACTTCTGCCTGCCTATGTGGGCCCTAGATGCTCTGGCTATCTCCTAATTCTCTATTGCAATTGGTAATTTCTTTTTTTTTTAACTTATTTATTTTTTATTTTATTAGTTATTTATTTTGTTCTTTTCAAGGCAGGGTTTCACTCAAGCCCAGGCCAACCTGGAATTCACTATGTAGTCTCAGGGTGGCCTTGAACTCATAGCTATACTCCTACCTCTGCCTCCCTATTGCTGAGATTAAAGACATATGCTGCCACACCTGGCTGTTGTTAATTTCTTATAAATCTCACTTTTTAGTAGAATAGTGTATTTTGCTTTTTTTTTTTTTTTTTTTTTTTTTTTTTGTCTCTTTCTCCCCTAGGCTGCTTTGGCATTGATCCTATGCTGCCATCTTAACCAAAATTCCTACTCTAGTAGTTTTAATGTGATCGTACAAGCATATGGGCCCACAGACTTGGATGTTTTATTAAAATTGAGTTTACCGCTTCAGCCCCTAGCAGGCAGATTCCTATTGGCAGGGAAATGAGGCACAGTACCAATGGAGGTAGATATGATTTCAGCCTAAAGCTGTGTGGAGAGAGCAGTTTGAGTTCTGGCTTCCTGTTTGCTGTTCATGACATGTTCTGGCTGCTTGGTTGTTTTTCTCTACTTAGATAAACAAAGCTCCATTACATTGGAAAAATTCCCAATATGTCATGACACTAGTAAATGTTACACATAATATATTACAAAATAAAAGTATTTACTATGCTTTATAAATTATCTACATTATAAATATTATGTGCAAACTTTTAAAAAGAAACATAGATGTGATAGGTACACAAATCATGACCAATGGTTTGTAGAAATGTTTCCAGTAAACAAGTGCAAGAAATTTCCTTAAATACAGATGAGATAAAATATTTCCAGTTTAGAATTATTGCAAAAGTTAATTTTTCCTAAATTAATGCTTTTCTAAAATTAAAATAAAAACTTTAAATGGAAAATTTATTTATTACAAATAACATAAATATATCCAGGAGAATAAATTTGAGTTAGTAAGAAAAAATGGTAAACATTAATTATGGAAGCATATAACCATATCTGAGCTATAACATTCTATATGAAAAATACCAATTCAAGGGGAATATTAAAATATAAATCCAACTTGTTTATATTACAAATGGTAAAATATATCATTTTAAATTTCTTTAAAAATTCAAAGATATTTCATATTTCATAGACATTTGGAGAAAAAGGTACTAACAATGTACTTATTTAAACAACACTACCAAAAACCTGCATTTTTTCCTTTGCTAGATAATACTATTTATCATAAAACAAAAATCATGAATTTTATTTCCTATCAATTAAATTGCAGTTTAGAAATTTCTCCCAAACACTACTAGTTCTGTACAAAAAATTAAAAAATCACTTAACTCTTGTAATATTTATTAATTTATGTGTTCTTTATTTCAAAATAAACTTTTTTCATTGTTTTTTTTTTAATTTTTATTTATTTGAAAGTGACAGACAGAGAGAGAAAGAGGTAGAGAGAGAGAATGGGCGCACAGGGCCTCCAGCCACTGCAAACAAACTCCAGACTCGTGTGCCCCCTTGCACATCTGGCTAACGTGGGTCCTGGGGAGTCGAGCCTTGAACCGGGGTCCTCAGGCTTCACAGGCAAGCACTTAACCGCTAAGCCATCTCTCCAGCCCTTCATTGTTTTTATGAGAGAGATAATTGGTGCACCAGGGCCTCCAGCCACTGCAATTGAACTCCAGATGTGTATGCTACCTTGTGTGCATGTGTGGGACCTGTCAAGTTGAACATGGGTCCTCAGGCTTTGCAGGCAAGCACCTTAACTGTTAAGCCATCTCTCCAAGTGGGGGAATGGGAAATGCCTCTGGATATTCCTTTCCACTCTGTGGCTCTTACATATTTTTTAAAATTTAATTTATTAGTTTTCTTTTCAGCAAATACAGGCAGTTTGGTACCATTGTTTAGGCTCATCTGTGATCTACCCTCTCCCATTGGACCCTCCTTGTTGATGTAAATGGGTCATGCTGCCATCAATCATGGGGTACAAGAGAGCCTACACCTATCAAACTCTCTATCAAAAAAGTAAATGTTATCTCAATTTTCCGGGTGCCAACTTACTCTCTGTTGGAGAATCTGCTTCTCTTTTTCAGATAGATGCAGATCCTAAGGAGAGAGCTGCCCCAACATACCTCAAAAGGGGCCCAACTGAAACTAAGGATAATTGGCGAAACAAGCAAGGGTGATGTTTTCCTGTGAACCAGATACCAGCACAAAGGGGAAGAAGACCAACACAGAGAAAAATCAACTCCTACCAAATCAGAGAGCTAGAGCCTCAGAGGCCCCAAACACTTCAGCACTGAAGCAGACCAAAAATGAACCCAACATGGCTCTTACATTTCTTTAGTCTCCTCTTCCACAAAATTTCCCGAACCCTGATGGCTGTGTTTTAAGTTTACATTAGTATGGTGGTTTGATTCAGGTATTCCCCATAAACTTAAGTGTTCTCAATGCTAGGTTCCCAGCTGATGGAGATTTGGGAATAAACAGCATATTTATTGTGCCTAATATTTTAAGTTTTGCTATCTTTTTTTTAGAATATAGAGGTTTAAATGTAAGATGATCAGTAATTTAAAATCTTTAAGTATTATAATATTTTAATATAATCAAAATACCTGATTGTGCTTTTTACATAATGCAAACAAAACTGCATAACCAAAAACTACAGCAAGAAGGGCAAAATCATTTTGAAACAAGATCTTTCATAAGGTTCTATCAGCACTTAGAGGAAGCAAACCAATTTTAGTGAAATAACACAGGGAATATTATCAAGGGGAAAAGAACCATCTCACGTTTAAGCATTCAGCATAATGAACCGAGAAACACAATAAGGGAAATACATTAGATTAGCATAATTTCACTCTACTATTCAAATTTATAATTTAGAAATTAATTTTGCTTCAATTATGGAATCCTCTGTGGGTTTTACAAATCTTCCTTCAAATCTAAGTTTGTATTTAACATGGTACTGTTCATTTTAGTCTATGGATAAAATTCATGTTATTTACTGGTTCTAATTGAGCCATTATTGAAAGATTATTCCAAATTACTTTTGCCTAATGTTGGCATCAATAGTTAAATAAATATTTTAACTTTTAAAATAAAATTTGTGTTCCATTATACCTCAAAAATACTATTTAGAGCTGGGTGTGAAAGCATACCCCTATAACCCCAGCATGCTGGAGGAAAAGGTGGGATTTTCATTATGAGTTTGAGGCCACTCTGTGAATTCCAGGTCAGACTGCACTATAGCAAGACCCAACCTCAAAAAAAAAAAAAAAAGTTACTATTTGGCTAAATCTTACCCTTTACTTATATCTACCTTGTATATAAGATGTATGATCTTAGTAGTAATTATTTGTTTCACATACTACTAGAAAATGTATATGACATTTGTTATTTACATTTTAAATTTAGTTTTTTTCTCCATTTTATGGATGAGACCATAAACACTTTTTATATATAATACATATTATCATATATTTCTTTCTAATACTTTGGTTTCCTGACTAAATTAAGTAACATGATTCCACGGAGGAAAAATAATTTCTTATGATGATAGGAATATTAATGGGTTTCTTTCGTTATTACTATCATATTTAATGTTCTTGAATTAAACTTTCACTGAACTAGAAATTCAGACTAATGAAATACTTCAAATCTGAGTGTCCGTGTCCACTGTCCTTACTGTATGAAGAACAGCTGTAATAAATCTACATATTTTATACCATGAAATTGTTCAACAGATATTTCTATATATACTCTTAACATGGTGACTCATAACTTGTGATAAGTAATTGAAAATATCCTATGAAAAATCATATTTAAAATCATATCCTTGGTATATATTAATATTAAATGGTAAAAGTTGTGAAGATGTTTTGCTTATGACTCATGTTGACTCCCAATACCTCAATGAGACACATATGAAATCAGAGTGCAATAAGATAATATGTTTTTAAATATTTTTTTATTTTTATTTACTTATTTGAGAGCAGACAAAATGAGAAAGAGGGAGAGACAGAGAGAAGGAGAGGGAAAGAGAGAGAGAATATGGGAGCATCAGGGCCTCCAGCCATTGAAAAAGAACTCCAGATGCATGCACCAGCTTCTGCATCTAGCTTATGTGGGTACTAGGGAATCGAGCCTTGAAATGGGATCTTTAGGTTTCACAGGCAAGCACTTAACCACTATGCCATCTCTCCAGCCCAATAAGATAATATTTTTGCCACAGCCATTGAAGGTTAATGGAAGAAATTGAAAGTACTTAGAAAGTTAATAGTTTTTTTTTTCCTTTTTATTTATATGCTTTTTAAATGGCTAGGGTTGCAGACAAAAGGAATAATGCTATAAGATGTTTAGTTATAAGTAACTCAAACAAATATAGTTTCATGGAAAAAATAATTGGATTATACAATTGTTAAGTATTGAGTTCGCTTGATGGTCCTAGGTCAATCACACTAAATTTTTAAAAAAATATTTTTATTTATTTATTTGCAAGCAGAGAGAGAGAGGAGACAAACAAAATAGGCATGCTAAGACCACCAGCCACTAAATGAACTCCAGATGGATGCACCACTCTGTATCTGGATTTATGTGAGTACTGGGGAATCAAACTTGGTCTGAAGACTTTGAAGGCAAGTGCTTTAACCACTAAGCCATCTCCAGCCCACATTAAATATTTTTTATAAGATCATTGAAAAACGCCTCCTGCTACCATGTGTGTTTTCATCATGTGCTATTTTATTTTCAAGAGTTACACCTTCAATCATTGCAAAGTCTCTAAGGCTGGTTGTATCATTATACTCACTTAAGAATGAGGGAAACTGGGGCACAGAGAATTTGACTTACCATGCAAAGCTTGACCCCGTGTAGTGATTTAGTATTGACTTAAAACCAAACAAACATCATTCCACCACAGTACCAGTCAGTGTTACACTGAAATAAAAGAACAGCAATAAAAAATACATACCTCAATCTAATTCAAGTTGTGAAATTATTAGTATTGTATTGAATTGCCATTTCAAACATTATTTAATTTGAAATTTTATTCAACTAGAAATTATGTACAGAGATAGTTTTTTTTCCTCTGAAGTCTATTCTTTGTCTCAGAGTTTAAGAAGAAATTAAACTCTATGTACATAAGTAGGAAACTTACACAGACAAAGAAAAATGTAGAAACATTATAATGATATATGATTGAAAATTCATGCATTCTCTTTCTCTTCTATTTAATTTTCAGTGAAGGGTAAAGAGGAGAACATAACTTTTTTATTCCACAATGAAACATTCACTTTTTTAATTAAAATAGTTTGCCCACATTTAAGTAACAATAGCTATAATAATAATAAGAATGTTAAAACTTTAAAAAATAACATTATTCTTAATATTATATCGACCATCAAGTCTAAAGACACTTGTGTGGGGTTCTTATTCAGCCTTATGCAAGTTCCAGTGAGTTTCTCCAAAGTTTGTATCTATAATCTAGAAACTTAATTCTAGACTCATATAGAAGCTACCCTATATCATATTATCATTAATACATATCTTTTGGAGTTTTGTTGTTGTTGTTGTTGATTTGTATTTTTGTATGAGAACCATGGGGTTCTCTGTGGCTGAGAATGGCGTCCAATTCACAGCATAGCTGAAGTCTTCCCTTTACTAGGGAGCCTGCTGCCTCCACCTCTTGCTTGAGTTCTGCCTGGGATTATAGATTTGTGAGCTGCGTGTTCAGTGCAATGGACCTAGCTGCCTCAGTCACCTTGCTCTTAATCATTCATGGCATTTTGAGGAATAAGACACTTATTTTTTCAGCAAGATGGTATGTCTTCAGTGAAAATGTAGGAAAAAGTATCAACAGAGAGTATATTTTCCCTTATCCTGCAGATTGGAAGCTTTTGCATCAACTCAAAATATAAAGCTTTTAGTAGGGAAATGTTATCAACTTTCAGATGTCCAGAGTGTTCCAAACAATCAGATGACTCAGGTGCATAAATGCAAGTTTTCCTGCCACATCTGAAGGTTTTTCTTCTCAACCAAGGCACTGTTCTGGCCATAGCAGACTCACCTGAGTTGAGAGTCTAACTTGGAGGGATTCTGCTATTTTCATTAGAATAGAACTTTGTACTCACATTTCTCATTCCTCAACCTCCAACAATAAAAAGCTGTATAAGTGTTCCTAAGGAGGCTTTCTGACATTTACACTTAGCAGTGAGTGATGAAGTACTCTCATCTTTAATTTGACTTCATTTTAAATTTGTCACACTCAGAAAAAAATGGCTTATTCTCATTGTCCTTATCATTGTTCTTTCTTCCCATATTCTCTGAATGTCTAATGCTTTATACCTATCAACATAATCCCTCTAATTGGCTTTAGTTCTTACTTGCTTAGTTATTTTTATTACTATATGAGGTACTGTTAACCAATTACATTAGTAATAATGAATATCTTACTTGTACACATCTATATAATTAAAATCAAATATGAAAAAAATACATGCATTTACTCCATTCATCTAGCTCCATTTATTATCTGTAAATTGAGCCAGCTAAAACATTTTAATTCTGTTCATGAAAGACATATATAATACTGTGTATTGTATGTATTCAGTGGGGCTCTTTCTTTATGAATCAATAAATGGAAGACTCTATTATAGTAGAAATGTTTTAGTTCTTCTGAAGTACTATATCTAAGAAATTTAGTTCTTGACCATATGTATTAAGGTGATGAACTCAACTATATATCTGAATCCTTATCACCATGTAATTTTAATCTCACCAAATTTATTAAAATAACATTAAAATCATTAAGAAATAGAGTGTACTATAGGTCTCATTTAAAGGTCAAAAAATCCTCATTTTTAATAGAATCATGACAGGAAATCCTTGATTTTGTCTGAGCCACCTTGCTACTCCTCATGTGTGTTCCTCTGCAGGTAGCTTTTTCATTGTCTTCAACGTCTATGTTCATCTAGCCAATTTAGGTTAATGGATTGTTCCTGTGTGGATTGTGTGACATCTGCATCATCAGTTCAACTTAATAGTTGCGATGTTGGGTCATAGTTAAGTTCCTATTGCACATATGCACTCAGACTTCAGATAACTACCTGTGACAGTGTTATTAATATTGAACATATAATAATCCAGCTTCCTACTCCTTATGGAAAACATCCTCTGGTAAATCCCTTTAAGCCTCCCAAAGTACTTTAGTAAAATTATATCTGAATATTTCATTATGGAGAGTGCTATTTATTGGATATTTTATAATTTATTTATTTATTTTAATTTTATTGGTTATTTTTATTTACTTATTTGAGAACAACAGACACACAGAGAGAGAAAGAGGCAGAGAGAGAGGGGGAATGGGCATATCAGGGCTTCCAGCCATTGCAAATGAATACCATCTGGATGCATGCACCACCTTGTAAATCTGGTTTATATGGTTCCTGGAGAATCAAGCTTTGAACCAGGGTCCTTAGGCTTCACAGCCTTTAACTGCTAAGCCATCTCTCCAGCCCTTGTAATTTATTTTTTACTTGTTTATTATGAGTATACAGGAAAGCAACTACTTTTCATACATTAGCCTTTGATCTTGAATGTTTACTTTTCAGTTGTCATCATTCTTTTATCAATCATTTTAAATTTTCTGTAAAGATGATTGTCATCTCTTATAACAACTTCATTATTGCTTCCAATGATTTCTGTATTATGTTTCTTATTAGCTAGTACTAACATTAACTAGTATCCCCTAAGTGATGTTAAAAATAACTTTGAAGGAGGAACATCATTACATTGTATCTTGGGAAGAATCAAACTCATCAACAGAAAGAAAAATATTGCCTGTAATTCTTCTAGTTTATTGAGTATTTTGCCATAAATGAGTATTATATCTATCAAATACTTTTTGTTCAACTATTGATAAAATTTCCCATTTAGTTTGCTTACCATAAATATTAATTTTACCACATACTTTCTGTGCAACTAAGATTTTCCACTTAGTTATGTTGCTATTATGAGTGGCCATAATTGATTAAAAAGCTTAATCACCTTACATCAGTGAAAGAAATCAACCTTGGCTGTGGTGTACAGTATGTTTTTATTGGTAACCTTGCTAATCTTTTGTTTAGTCATTTTAAAAGTATTTTTATTAGCAACCTTAATATCTCACTTCCTTTTATTATAATATTTTGCATTATTTTGATATTAGCATACTTCTAAACACATAGAGTGATTTAGTGATTATTTATCTACCCCTATGTATTACGATATATTATAGAGTATTAGTTTTTTTTCCTTTCATGATGACTAAGGCTCACCAAAAATCTCACCTATCCGTTGTGTTTTCTTTTCTCAAAGGTTACTTATTCCTGATTTAATTTATTTTACAGGTTCAGACCTATTTTAGTTGTTTACTGTTCTTGTGTGAGTTGGCTGATTATGTCTTTCAGGGAATTGTTAAACTTCATCTCTAGATTATAAATTAATTTACTTTTAATTAATTTCTTATGCCATTCCAATTTTAGTACCACACTATCTCAATATTTGCAAATATGAGATGAAGTTATTTGTGTATGAATCAACAAAACAAAAATAAATAAAACTCATTGATGTTTTAATGAAAAATTTATCTAGAGATATTTAATATATTATGATGAATGGTAAAGTTTTTCTTTAGAACATTTTAGGATAATTAGATATCCCAAATATTATAGGACTTTTCAACCTGCAGAATTATATGAAAAAATTAAAATATGTTTACAGCTTTTTAAATATTCTTCCACATATTCTATTGGTTGCTTCTCCAGGGAACTTTGATTAGTAGACTAGGTATAGAGCTGTTCAGGAGCACCCAAGGACTTAATCTTTACACAGACAGCCCTATCAAATAGCTATTGGGAGGTGTCATCCACTGTGGGATGAGACTTGTAGATGGTACAGCTGCTCTGGGGTCTCCATTTTCTGTAGGTAAGCCTTAACCCAAAGACTAAAGGAAGAGCACTGAGGAGATAACACCAACATACGAAGCTCCACCTAAGTTACTACAGTGAGTGACATCATCATCCAGGATGGGATGAGGCGACTTAGGCGTGTGTCTGCTTCGAAGGGCTTCCTTGCTTCTGTAGGCAACCCTTCACCTTATTCTGTAAGTAACCACCATAAATTAATTGATTTACTAATGCTAGTTTTGGCGTAATCATGCTTTTGTCTGTCTTCTGAGTCTTATCTGGCATGAAAATAATATTCACGTCTCCCCAGAAAAAAGTTTTCCATGACAGAGGTGACTAGTGAAAAGATTTAAAACTCATCAAATTTTGAGTGCTCATGACTAAATGAGACATCCCTATCATGCCTTCTAGCCTCAAGGAACACAGTGGAAAAGGGAGCAGAAAGAAAGGAAGAGTACTTTGGCCCATGAGTGATCTCACAATGATAGGAGACAGAAATTGGCTATGCAGTTTAGGTGACTAAGCAGCTTAGGGGTGACAGGCCCTCAAAGTGAATAGCATTTTTGACTGCCTAAGTGCATGAATTGTCCTTGGGCATGTAGAAATAATGCAGGTCCTTACACTTATAAGTCAGAAATGTCAGAAGGATCTGGCCCTTCCTTAGCTTTCCCCTTTTAGGAAGTCCTTCCACTCCTTCCTCAAGAATTGTGCAATTAATGACCCAGACTTCTGGCAGAAGGAGTAAAATGGCTAAAGTATCCACCTGTCCATGGAAATTGCATGCCTGTTCTTCCTCACATAGCCACTCCTAACAATAAACCCATGGCTTGAGTCTTGAGGTGGGCTGCTCAACAGTCCCCCCACCACCACCTTGCTTCCTTCTCTTAAGTGCTAAAGCCTCTCCCTGCCCATTTTCATCTTCCTCCTCAAGAATTCGTATAAAAAAAATCTTCTGGAACCTTATTCTCTTGTCTGTGATTTTGTGCTTTAAATTCATGGAATCTGGGAACACCACAAAGTATCAATGTATTGGCATACAAAGAACCTCAAATTCTTGTGTCAACAGCAGCTGTCATTTCCTGAACAAGACCAGTACAATTTGGCACTCAACAATATTTTATCATGGAGAATGGATAAAAAAAAGGGACATAAAACTAGCTGGGCATGGTGGCTCAGGCCTTTAATCCCAACTCTCAGGAGACAGAGGTAGGTGGATCGCCATGAGTTCAAGGCTACTGTTGCAGTCCTGTTCGCATTGCTGGTAGAAATCACCCAACTAAGAGCAGCTTCTGGGAAAAAGACTTATTTTGGCTTACAGGCTCGAGGGGAAGCTCCACGATGGCAGGGAAATACGAAGGCATGAGCAGAGGGTGGACATCACCCCCTGGCCAACATAAGGTGGACAACAGCAACAGGAGGGTGTGCCAAACACTGGCATGGGGAAACGGGCTATAAAGCCCATAAGCCCGCCCCCAACAATACACTCCCTCCAGGAGGCATTAATTCCCAAATCTCCATCAGCTGGGAACCTAGCATTCACAACACCTAAGTTTATGGGGGACACCTGAATCAAACCACCACAGCCCCCCTGAGACTATATAATGAATTCCAGGTCAGCCTGGGCTAGAGAGAAACCCTACCTCAAAACAACAACAAAAAGACATAAAACTAAAAGTGGAACTAGTTGGACATGAGTGGCTCAGTGAAAGGGGGAGGGAGAGAAGGGGCAAAGAAAGGTCCTAAGAAGAGTTATGATCAAAATGCGTCATTTACATGTATGAAAAATATCAACAAACATTTAAAATAATATTTTCTGCTTATAATATTTGTTATATTTCTTTTGTGCCTAATTCTATACTAAAAGTGATGACATATGTTAGTATCTTACTTTGGAGTGGGACAACTTTATATGCTTTTCTTTCAGAGCAGACAAGTGCAGAACACGGAACTTCAACATAGTGCACTTCCCCTGTGTCTAGTTCTCAGTCTGGTATGTGCTTATCAATGCTTAGCACATTCACACTAAGCTTGCTGAATGTCCCAGTCATGTCCTTGAAATTTTACTCTTTATTTTTCCTCTTATTTTTATATCTATATTTTGCCTTGAAACATATTATTCAATGGAAACATTCAATGTAATTTTTGATATACACTACACAAAAAAGAATCACTCTACCCTCTGTAAAGTAGCCAACACAATTACATAGCTTCTAGGAAAATGGTGATTGTTATTCTATAATTAGTGGCACTTACTTGCTGATTTTTCCTTATAATTTTACTACCTGAGTCTGTATAATTGAATTCTCCTGCAAATGCTACCAGTGCTTTGAACTTGAGATGAATTCACTCACTTTTCTTGAGGCCCAGGCTGACCTGGACTTCACTCTGTAGTCTCAGGCTGTTCTCAAACTCACAGCAACCCTCCTACCTCTGCTTCCCCAGTTCTGGAATTCAAGGTGTATGCCAGCACTCCCAGCCAGTTCATTTACTTTTAAGAGCAAATTTACCTTTATTCTAGCTGAATTCATTTGAAATGAGGCTCATAGAATTTATACATGACTTGTATAATTGTAGCAAGTTACTTTTAATAAGTGCATAGTGTCCAGTTATACAAATATGATAACTTACATAAAACACCTGTGATAGTAAATAGACTTGTGAGGTGCTTGATCCAGGCTATAATGTTGTAGCTGATAACTTGTTTGTGTTTAGAGACAGGGTTCATCTTATGGGTCAGGCTGGCCCAGAACTACTTGTAAAAGCCATGGCTTGCCTGGACAATTCCAATGATTCATCTGCCATTACCTTTCATGTGTTGGGGTTATAGATGTGCATACTGAAAAACTAAAAAAATAAATAAATAAAAATCGATGTCACATGTTCTTTTGTAACAATTTAATAATACCATAAGTTTAGAATTTGATTAATTCTATCATTTAATCCCTAAATCGATTGAAAACAAATTTAATGAAGTTTATTTCTCTGACTGGTTGTTTGGAATATTTTGTTTATAATTGCCTACTTTCTACATAAAACCACATTGTATAATGGGCTTTTAGTGGGCCCTTGCCAATAAACCACTACACCAATACACTGATAAATTTTGGATGTAACTGGATCCTTATCTTGTGGTTTTGCAGAATTAAAATCCATAGCCAAGAGGGTAAGACGTAAATCAACTTTCTTAGGTTAAGAGAAGAAAAGAGCAATGTAAAAGGCAGGGGAGGGTAAAGAGGCCACGTGAGAGTAGAGGTCCTTCCCCTTCTCAGACTAGAGAGGCTAAGACCGGGGAGCAGGGACTTACCAGAGCAGGGACCTGGAAGTTTAGGAAAGGTGAATACCAAAGCAAGAGGCCTGCCTACCTGGTAAGCATCTATTTATAATGTTATTGTGATGGGCCCTACTCTTGGGTTCAGATGAGCCTGAGAGAGTGTACTGGTCTGGGCTCAGGAAGGGATCACACACCTGGGATGGAAGGGGAGAGAGAGTGAGTGAGCTGAGCTGACTGCATGTGACTGCCTCTGGCTCAGATGTTGAATTCCAGTTCTACAGTGTTACATCTTTTTGATGCCCCCCTTTTTTTCTCTTCTTTTTTTTTTTTTGGCTCTCTCCTAACTAATTCCACCTCAATTATATTACTATTTTAAAATATTAATGATTTTGCTGGATGAGGAGATTTAGGAATCATTCATACTGCCTACTCATCTCAAAAGGCCTCTTCCCCTCAAGAATCCTCCCCACTTATCTTCACACGTCACCTATGTCTATGCATCCTTTCTTTCCCCAACCCTCTGCCTATTCATGTGTTTTATATCATCGGCTACCCTTCCACCTTTATATATTTGACATACATTTGCCCCCCACTATAGATATATACTTATAGATATTACAAGCTAGCATCTATAGGTCAGATCAGTTTGGACTTTCTGAGTTTGGATTTCTTCAACTGATGTAATTCTTTCCAAGTCCTGCTATTTCCCTGCAACTTCCATAATTTTGTTTTTCTGTACTGCTGAAAGGAATCCATTGTGTGTATGTAGCACATTCTCATTATCCATTTGTCTGTTGATGGGTATCTAGGCTGATTCCAGTTCTTACCTATTGTAAACAGAGCATCAATAGACATGGATGTGCAAGTATGTCTGTGATAGACTGTGGAGTTCTTAGATTAACAAGTATGCCTTATTTGCATTTATTTTCCCTTTGTTGCTGTTACTCTCTCATTGCTGGGACAAAACACCTGAGCAGAAATAGCTTATAAGAAGAAAGATATTCTTTCAAGGAAAGCATGAAAGGCAGGTAGGCATAACATCTCCCCAGCAGCAGAAAAGAAATAATGAAAGCATTGTGCTTGAAACTGAGCCATGTTACTCCAAAGACCATAGCAAGCAGTACAGCTTCTCCAACAGGGCTCCACCTCCCAAAGGCTCCACAGCTTTCCCAAATTGCCACCAGCTAGGGAACAAGTATTCATGTTGTGAATTTAAGGAGGGCACTTTGCTCAAACCACCACACCCCTCATTGTTCTATTTCAAAAGTAACTGAAGTGTGGTAGTAAATGCAATCTTTTGGAGGAGTAATAATTGAGTTAAAATAAATAAGATGGTTGTTACAGCCTCGAACACACACACACAAACACACACAACTGGCAGACGTTTTAGTCGATGTGATCTGCTATAAGAAAAACTGCAGAAACTAAGTTGTTTCAACGCCAGAAATTTGCTTCTCATAAGAAACAAATGAAATTGAATACTGATACACTATAAACATTAAGTATAATACTATAAAAAGTGAGAAACAAGGTTTATGTGGAGGATCTCCTTTGAAACATATTAGCAACATGTGGTCAAGTGATGGAAAAAATTCTAAAAATATTTGTTATGATTTTATTTAAATAAAATAGCAAATATTCCAATATTAATTTTAAAATTGTGATAATTAAAATTATATTCAAACAGTTTTAAATCATAAGAAGGTTGCTTCAACCTAGCTTTTCTTTAGTGTATTGCAATTTTGGTTATTTAGCTTACTAATTGACAAAACAGACTTTGTAATGTTAGCAAAGTTTAATTTGGTACCAGTATGAAGTTGGTGTATCTTAATCAGTATGCATTGACCCAAATATTGTGTTTCCTTGCTTTACAGGATACTGGGATACATAATGAAAAAGCAGTTGCATAGTCATGATAAACCATAATAATATTTTACATGGTTTTAATAAATTAAAATTATTGTAATTACATTTAAATAACATAATAGCACTATTATTACTCCTAAGAGGTGTGGTAAGTGTGTATGAAGATTGCATTTTCAAATGCTTTTTGTTCAGCAGTTAATATTGCAAGATTCCATAATAGTTTTCAATTATTTATATTAAATTTTTCTAGAGTAGCCTCTTATTTTGTTCACTCTATATTTGCTAAGCAATCTAAAAATACTTGCTTGTGAAATGTATTGTATCAAGTTCTGATGATTTTTATGTATTTTATAAATGCAGTGACTTTCTTAGTTTAAGACATGTGCACATCAAAACAAGGGTTTACCTATGAATTCTCTTTTAGTTATATTCACGTTTAAAATATGTTTTATTTATTTATTTCAGAGAGAGAAAAAGAGGAATAGAGAAAGAGAGAGAGAGAGAGAGAGAGAGAGAGAGAGAGAGAGAGAGAGAATGGGTGTTCCAGGGCCTGTAGCCACTGCAAATGAACTCCAGATGCATGTGCCCCCTTGTGCATCTGGCTTATGTGGGTCCTGGAGAGTTGAACCTGGATCCTTTGGCTTTACAGGCAAATGCCCCTTAACCACTATGCAATCTCTTCAACCCCTATATTCACCTTTGGATTATAATTCCAGTTCTTTAGATACATAGGAAACATGTTTTGTATTTAAGTTCACTTTGGTTTGCCTTCATTATACTGCCTAGTTCATTTCAAACCTATAACAGTCTGCTGTCCACAATTCCCATTTTACTAGCCTAGCCTGTTATTTTTCTTTCTTTCCAGACTCTCTACATCACACCAAATTAAAACAGTAATAAATATAACTAAATATACTAAAATAGCAAAGGAGCAATATGATATCCCATATCCATTCCTAAAAGGAAAAGAAACAATTCAAAGAAACCAACCAGCATTACTAATCCTGGGGGCAACTTTATTTCTATTGACTAACATTTTCTTTTAAAGCTTCTGAAATCATTGTCTCTAAAATCATCAAATACCTGCCATACTCTTTAAAAGTGAGCTACTCCTGAACAATTTCTCCATCATTCATCGTCTTTAGCCAGAACACAGGCATAAAGAAGACAGATCATGAATGTAGCTATCCATAGTCTTGGCAGCAAAATTGCACAGAAATGAGAAAGGGAAGTAACTAAAAATGTGATATCTTAGACCAAATGTAATTATGGTTGGACATTCTCTTAACATACATATATTTGTATATATTTATAGTTTTGAATTATCTGTAATTGAGTTCCAAATTTTATTTTATATGGAAATTACATTATTTTATGACAAAACAAAATTCCATGGACTAAATTGTGGCCTATAGTTTGTTTTCTAATTGGATAGAAATGGAACTTTGGTTATAATGCAGTGTATATTTCAAAGCAGCTAGAAATCTTGTGAAAGTTCTCACAGCAGATATGTGATGAATGCCTGAGGTGACCCCAACTGACTATGGAGCAGTATATACACATAGTAGATTTCACATTGTATCACAGGTGATTAACAGATGCAAAAAGTGGTTGTTATAAGGGCCTGGTATTCATTTCGACAGAAGCAAGATAAGTGAATAATTATTATTAATAAAATATAAAATGAAGATACAAAAATAAATAGCAATACATATAATATAAAATCTATTAAAATCTGTTCCCTGAGCCAGGCCGGGTGGCACATGTCTTTAATCCCAGCACTCGGGAGGAGGCAGAGGTAGGAGGATCACCATGAGTTTGAAGTCACCCTGAGAATAAAGAGTGATTTCCAGGTCAGCCTGGGCTAGAATGAGACCCTACCTTGAAAAAAAAAAAAAAGAAAGAAAGAAAAATCTGTTCCCTGATATTATAGAGAAGTTGAAATACTGATAAAGTAAATAAAAGGAAAGCATGGGCCTTCACTTTCTTTTTTAATATTTATTTTATTTTTATATATTTATTTATTTGACAGAGAAAGAGGGAGAGAGAGAGGAAAAAAAAAATGGGCATGCTAGGGCCTCCAGCCACTGAAAATGAACTCCAGACGCATGTGCCCCCTTGTGAATCTGGCTAATGTGGGTCCTGGGGAATCAAACCTGGGCCCTTTGGCTTTGCAGGCAAATGCCTTAACTACTAAGGCATCCTTCCAGCCCAGCCTTCACTTTCTTATATGAGGATTAATATTGGAAAAGATGAGTGTAGTAATTGTTGAGATACATCATAATAGCACCAATGTAACACTCTACTTATAATTTTGCAGTAATCATGAGGAAAATGAAAAGCAAGTGAACTCTTAATTAGCTGCACACACACTTGAACCTTTGCGTACACATTCACTGTATGTGCCACAAAAAAAGAGTGCCAAATTCAATATAAGTACCACAATCAATAACAACATGTATGTATTTTATATCTATCACCATGATGAAATCATAAAAGAAACAGAATCAAAAAACAATATTTCAGCATTATGTCATGTGATTCTGATTGTGAATATTCTATGCAAAGAATGAAGCAAAAGACCTATGCCATTCTTACATATTTTAGACTGGTTGCTTCATTAAAGATTTGTGTCTAGAGGTAACAGAGATTATGGTAAGTAACAAATAGATTTCTCTTTGATAAATCACTGTGAAACCTGTTACAATTCTGTTGCACACAAGTTCACATTGCTGGTAGAAATCACCATACCAAGATCAGTTTTGGGGGAAAAGAGGGTTTATTTTGGCTTATAGACTCATGGAGAAGTTACATAATGGCAGGGGAAAATGATGGCATGAGAAGAGGGTGGACATCACCCCCTCGCCAGCATAAGGTGGACAATAATAACAGGAGAGTTGCCAAATACTGGCATGGGGAAATTGGGTATAACACTCACAAGCCCATCCCCAACAATATACCACCTACAGGAAGCTTCCATTTCCAATTGCCATCATCTGGGGAACCTAGCATCCAGAACACCTACATTTATGGGAGACACCTGAATCAAGCAACCCTGTTCTGCTTCTGCCCCCCCCCCCCATGAACTGATAACCATCCACGTTATAAAATGCAATACATTTAGTCCAACTTTATAAGTCCCCATGTTTTTATCAATCCTAATGATGTTCAAGCATTCCCATAATCCAAAACACAAGATGGCATTGCAAACTCAATGTCCCTCTCTTTCCTGCATTTCTTATGCTCTACAATACCAATTAGAGTGTCGATTTGTTAATCCAGGGGGGAATAAAGCAGACTTTGAAGAACAGGACACTCCTTGAGCACTAAGGCCCCTCAACAGAGTCTACATTCTTGCTGTTCTTCCAGTGCAGGTCAGCAGAGGGTGGACAATAGCAACAGGAGAGTGTGCCAAATACTGGAATAGAGAATCTGGCTATAACACTGTGGTGGTTTGATTCAGGGGTCCCCCATAAACCTAGATGGTCTGAATGCTAGGTTGCCAGCTGATGGAGGTTTGGGAATTAACACCTCCTGGAGGCAGTGTATTATTTGGGGTAGGCTTATGGGTGTTATAGCCAGTGTTCTTGCCAGTGTTTGGCAGACTCTCCTGTTCCTTTTGTTCACCTTATGTGGGCCAGGGGGTGATGTCAACCCTCTGCTCATGCCATCATTTTCCCTGACATCATGGAGATCCCTCCTTGACCCTGCAAGTGAAAATAAACCTCTTTTATCTCTCACAAGCAATGTGAACCTGACTGCAACAAACACCCATAAGCCAGCCTCCAACAATACACTGTCTACAGGAGGCTTTACTTTCCAATTGCCATCAGCTGGGAGCCTAGCATTCAGAACACGTAAGTTTATGGGGGTATCTGAATCAAACTACCACAAATGCATTGATAAGCTCTGTGATCTTGCATTGTATATAACATGATAATTTTGAATGTATATTTTTCCTCTTAAAAGTCTTTCACTTAAACATTCCCTGTGAAAATAACAGATACCACTATATATTTATTGAGCAATAAAATTGAATTACATAAAAAGGAAGAAGATTGAACACCAGTTTAGTATATTCTGGTCAATTTTACAGAAATATTCAATTTTAATGTCAGGGGTTACTGTTTATTTTGAAGTTCATTCTTTTTTTCTGCATGGACAATATCATTCTTACTTGCCCTGTATATTATAATGTAGGATTAACGAAATAAGGGTAGCAATGGAGTAATGTACATCCACTAACAGACAAATCTATTCAGATCATGAATGGAATAGGGACACAATAGCAATGTGCATGTATATTAGCAGTTAAAAAAAAAAAAAAAACAGTTTCTCTTAAAAACTTAATGAACAAGGCTAGAAAGATAGCTTACCAGAGGACCCAGGTTTGATTCCCCAAGTCCCATGTAAGCCAGATACACAAGGTGGCACATGCATCTGGAGTTTGTTTGCAACTACTGGAGGCCCTGAAGGGCCCATTCTCTATTTCTATCTGCCTCTTTCCCTTTCTTTCACTCTCTCCCAAATAAATAAAACTTAAAAAAAAAATAATGAACCATACTGAGGGACCTCAGCTAGGTAGATAGACTAGGAAGATAAGCCCCTAAGTAAAAAGCCATTTTCTTTTACTGGCATGCCTCCAGAGGCCTGGGGGCTGCTTACTTCCTGATTCTTCAAAGTGCCTGAATTTTTCCACAAATAGGCTCTTTTGATGGGATCTCCAATGACATGTGTGATACCTATGCTGTTTGATATACATTAATTATATACCCATCTGAACCTTTGTTTTCATTAAATTGACCAATCAGGACACTGGGCTTAGAGGCCTCCCTCTCTCAATAAAGCCAAGTTGGTTTCCAATTTCTGTCCCCTCCTTTCATAAGGAGTCTGTATTTCTCTACCTGTTACCTCCGTTGTGAATAAACTCTTGCTTTAGTGGTATATTGTAATATTTCCTGCTTTATAGTCTTTATAGTTGTTTAATAAGAGAAGAAAGCAAGCCTAGATAGTAACAATATAACAGAATTTTAAATATAATGCAAGTTATCAGCTTTTCATTTAGGCTAATAACAAAGACAAATACAATAGCAATTATTGTTATACCACAAATGATCTGTGTTCTAAATAATATGCATAATACAGCTTTTCTTAAAATGTCAGAGAATTTTGCAGCTATTTTTGTTCTAGAACACATATCCAGTTTTATCCCAATGTGTGTGTGTGTGTGTGTGTGTATGTGTGGTTTAAAAGACACCTTTCATTAGGATATAATATATCCATAACAAAATTTCATGGTTTATCCTACATCTTAACCTTCAACACTAGCCATTATGTTAAGGTTGCATATTGTTAACTTTTCAAAGATAGGACTCCAAATGGCTAAAGTCATTAATTTATGAGAATTTTACATGTCCCTAGGATTCATGATCAACATTGAAAATTTCATATCTGACAGACTTTAAAAGGGTCTTTTTTTAGATCATGGTTTCTCATTATCATATATATACAGACATTTCTCCACTGAATTACAATAACTATTCCTTTTACCTTCAGTATTTCAGTGAACAATTAATGTTTAGGATGAAGGTAAGTGAATCAATCAAATTGCATAACCTCTCCCAAAGGATGTTCATGTCTTTAAGAAATGTATACAAGCCATATCAAGATTTACAGTAAAGATGTTATAATAACATGGGGATCTGATGAGGCCTTAAAAATTTCTGAGGAAGAATACCAATTTGGAATGTTATATTTTGTCAAAGGTATTCTACCTAAATAAACTTTCATCAGTCATCATGTTTTTGTACTGTGTTTTAGATATGAAGTATCTCTGGACAAACTCAGGTATTGATCTCTAACTGGTGACCAATGGAGAGTAATTGAGTCCATAAGTACCTGATCTAAACAGTGGATTAATCTACTGATGGATACATAACTTTATGCCATGTTTGGGAGGTGGTGGAAACTAGAAACTTGTTTCTAGTTAGAGGAATTATATACCTGGACCCTGCTTCCTCCTGCTTTCTCTGTATTTTCTGTTCATCATGAAGTGAGAATCTTGGCTCCACAACACACATACATCACTTCCTTATGTATATAATGTGCCGCCTTACTACAGCACAGAAACAATGCACTTAGGTGATCATGGAAAAAAAACCTCTGATTCTGTGGCGAAATAAATCTCCCTTTCAAGTTGATTATCTTAGACAAACTGTTAAAATTTTATATGTGTGTGCATTTGTGTACATGCATGCATGCACGTGTATGCACATGAGGGTCTCTTCCCACTGCAAATGGATGCTCATTCTGCTTTACGTGGGTGGCTAGGGAATGCAACTCAGACAAGTTGTCTTTGCAAGCAAGTGTCTCAGGTATCTTTAACCTCTGAGCCATCTCAGCAAGCCCTTCCCCCCACATTTTTTTAATCAGACAAATTTTCCCTAGACATGAGAAGTGACTACTGGATTTGCAAAATAAAAACTGGAAAATACAGATATCGAAACCTGTGGTGGAATTCAAATAATAATAAAACTACATGTATTCTAAGGTATTATCAATACAAACTACGATGGCAGTTTGATTTTATACATTTTATTTATTTGTGAGAGAAAAAGCGGGAGAGAGAGGACAGAAGAAAAAGAGAAAATGGGCACACCAGGGCCTGCAGCCACTGCAAACAAACTCCAGATGTATTTGCAACCTGTTCATCTGGCTTAAGTGGGTCCTCAGGAATCAAACTGGAGTCCTTTGGCTCTGCAGGTAAATTCCTTAACTGTTAAAGCATCTCTTCAGGTCAGTAGTTTGATTTTAAATTTAACTAAGCACATCATTCAAACTCAGCCAATGCATTATATGTATGATGAATTTCTTAACTAAAAAGTACTCTCTTTGCATTATTGAAGTGAGCAATAACAGTTAATATATTGCCTAAATCATTTAAGAGTATGTTGATAAGCAGGAGAGAAAGTATAATCACAGTGGCTGTTTATATTCTGATGTTTAAGAAACAAATAGTTTAATTAAAAAATATGACAGCAACCTAAACTGTGAACTAATATATTTAGATCCATCTTTTAAAACGCATAAATGACTGAGCATAGTGTTGCACACCTTTAGTCCCAGCACTTGAAAGTTGAAACCTTGGCCTAAGAGATGGCTTGCAGTGCTGTAAGTACAGCTTGATGGACTATTCTGGTCTGAGTTGTAAGACCTGAATGCAGTAAGAACTATGGACTGTGAGGTTTGGCTTATGAGGGTGAGAAAGAGCTTTGCTTGGACTGGGCTAGCAGTTTGTGTGAGAAGCTTGCTCTTATGCCCATGTCCTGAGAAGTTGTGCAGGGTTGCTTTGTGTAGAAATGAACTGGTGTGTACAGAGGGATATGGCACAGAAAGAAAAATCTTAGGGTGAACTGTTGCCTGTTCAGCTGCAACTGAGAGATTACAACCTTTGAGACTGGGCTAGCTGACCTGTGCTGGGGCAACAGAAAGAATGTTGACTCCTTTGAAGGGGCCTGGGTGCTCAATGAGTGTCCTGTTCTTCAAAGTCTGCTTTATTCCCCCCTGGATTAACAAATTGGCACCCTACCTGGTATCGTGGAGTATAAGAAATGCTGGAAAGAGGGTCATTGAATTTGCAACACGGTCTTGTGTTTTGGAAATGGCCATGGGCAGTGTGAAGCGGGTTTGCTGGTTGCCTGCATAGAGACCCCATGGGGCCATGAGGATGAACCGTGGCTTGCAGTGGAGACCCAATGGAGATGCCGGGACCATGAGATGGCTGCCGAGGTGCTGCCGGCCCCGATGAAGTTTTCCAGGACTGTGAGTAGCCTAGCTGGAGGGGCGGAATTGGAATGCCAGAGACTTGTTGTTGGTTAGAATTATCGGACTTGAAGATTTGTCACTGGTTTGAGTTGCTGGACTTGAAGCTACAGAGTTTGATGTTTGCCCTGGTTGTTTTAAATCTTGTATTGGTTGAATGTTTCTTTGCTATGCCCAATGCCATCTTTTGCAGTGTGAATATTTATTCTGTGCCATTATGGTTTTTTTTTTTTATCTTTTTTTTTTTTTTAATTTTCATTTATATATTTATTTGAGAGCGACAGACACAGAGAGAAAGACAGATAGAGGGAGAGAGAGAGAATGGGCGCGCCAGGGCTTCCAGCCTCTGCAAACGAACTCCAGACGCGTGCGCCCCCTTGTGCATCTGGCTAACGTGGGACCTGGGGAACCGAGCTTCGAACTGGGGTCCTTAGGCTTCACAGGCAAGCGCTTAACCGCTAAGCCATCTCTCCAGCCCCATTATGGGTTTTTTGAGGTTATTTTTTGGTATTATGGCTCAGTTAAAAGATCTTGGACTATGGGGATGTATGAACATCATTGGGATTGATAAAAACTATGGGGACTTTTAAAGTCAGACTGAATGCATTGTATTTTACATCATGTATGGATATCAGTTTGTGGGGTCCAGGGGCGGAATGTGGTGGTTTGATTCAGGTGTCCCCCATAAACTTAGGTGTTCTGAATACTAGGTTCCCAGCTGATGGATATTTGGGAATTAACACCTCCTGGAGGGAGTGTATTGTTGGGGGTGGGCTTATGGGCTTTATAGCCATTTTCCCCATGCCAGTGTTTGGCACACTCTCCTGTTGCTATGGTCCACCTTATATTGGCCAGGGGGTGATTTCCACCCTCTGCTCATGTCATCATTTTCCCCTGCCATTGTGAAGCTTCCCCTCGAGCCTGTAAGCCAAAATAAACCTCTTTTTCCCAGAAGCTACTCTTGGTTGGGTGATTTCTTCCAGCAATGTGAACCAGACTGAAACAAGAGGAGATTTAGGAGAAGACAATAGAGGAGAGAGATAAAGGAGGGTGGTGGTAGGGGGATTACTTATATTTTATTAAAAAATATTAAGAAACAAAGAAAAACAGAAAAGAATGATAGGAGACAAATTGGCTAGGCAGCTTAGGGGTGGCAGCCCCAAAATGTATAGCTTTCTCATGGCTAATTGCAAGAAGTGTCCTTGGACCTGCAGGGGAAAGCATTTTACTGCCGGTCAGAAATGTTGGAGGGATCTGGACTTTCTTTATCTCTGCCTCCTTAGGGAGTCCTTCCACTTTCTTTCTAGAGAATGGGGAGGAGATCATGACTGCAGACACCTGAGAAGAGGATTGTACTGGCCAAATCAGTTGCCCATCCACTGGCTTATAAAAATCCACAACCAGAATCTCAAGTGAACTTCTCAAAACCCCTCTTGCTTCTCTGGGCAAGAGCTTTGCCTTCTTTTATGGGACCTCTCTGGGCAAGAGCTCTACCTTGCTTCCTTCGTCTCTTATGTTGTGGACTTAAGGCCTTTTTGTCTTCTCCCTCCAAAAAGTTTTAACCTATAATAAAAATCTCTCTAAACCTTGTCCTCTGGCCTATGGATTTCACTCTTTGAATTAATGAGACAACTGTCGGGGAATACCTGAAATTGTTGGTGCATTGTCATATAAGGAACCCCAAAATTCCTGTATCAAGAAAAGTATAAGAGAAAGCAAAGATAGTATTCTGCTACAAATAATTAAGGATCTTTTTTTGTAGTTCAAAGGTGTCTCTATAGCTCTGTAAGATTTTTAATTAGTACTCCTTATTTTAATAGTAGAAAAAACATGTTCATTAAGGAAAGCAATTGTATTATCAACTCTTCTTATACCTATATTGAATTAAAGTACATTAAAATTCTACTAAAAGGATTCCCAGAGATGTGCTTGCTTTCTATTTAGGGAATTCCTCTATTGCCTACCATAGCTGATGGTCTGGATAATTATGGACTCCTCTCATAGCTGATTAAACCAGGTGCACAAACCTAAGTCAGGAAGGACAGTTGTATATCCTCAAATGGGATTTGGGAAGTGGAATATAAAAATTTAGTAATTTAGTTGCATAGTTATATAGTATATATATATATATATATATATATATATGAAAAGCATGTGCAGTCTTCAAAAGAATAAAAGGAAGCTGTACAAAAAAAAAAAACAAAAAACCCAGCAGCCAACATTCCAAAGCCAAAGAGCACATCATTCTTGTTTCCTGGATGCCCATACTACTTTTTCTCTTTAATTTTGAGTGCTCCCTACACAAATTAAAGCACTATATATGCCTTTCCTTCTGTTCAAAAGCCTTGTTTTTATTTATTTAAATAATAAAAACAGGTTAGAAAAATGTGAAGATATTTTTCAATATATTGTTAAAGTTAAATCATTTAATTTAGGCATGAGGTGAGCACCTTAAAAATAGAACTGTACTAAATTCTGCTATGTCAGGCTTTCTGAGTGCAGTGCTGAAAAACACACACTTTTAGATTCTAGGCACATTTGGAATTATTCAGAGCATAGCCACCTTTAGTTTGGCAAGGAAACAAGGTGCAGGCTTCCTGGGGGAACTTATCCTTGGAATGTGCTGCATCTGGTGTTTCATTATAGTGATATCCATGAATGAAATGCCTTAAAACTTGCCCCATCTGAATTTTTTATCTAACTCAGCAAACACCCCACACACCTGCAAAATGAAGTCTTTATAAACCCTTTTCCTGTAACAGCCTTTTCATCTAGAAATTATACATAAAATACAAATAAAAGTCAATCTTAGTTTTATTTGTACTTATAATAACTTAGAAATACATAATAGGAATATAAAGTAATCTTTATCATTAAAAGAAGACACACTATGGAATTAGATAAAATGGATCTTATTTTTCATTGCTTATTACAATTTTCACTGTTTCAGTTTTCTGATGTCCTCTGTGTGTGGGCAGCCAACCCTGTCTTTGGTCTAAAAGCCCATAGTTGATCACCGATATGATAACCACAATTCAGATAACTATGTGCACACACATTGTTGAATTCAAGAATATATTGCTTCCATTGTGACCATAAGTCTGAGGAAATTGGTTTAAGGCTATGCTTCTGATTTGATTACCCCAAATTTTACACTGCTGTGCACAAAATGTCTAGGGAACAATTGCATGAATTTGTCACCTCTATTTTAAAAGTATTAGATGTCTTTGAAACATTTGAACCCTCTCACTGAAAAATGCCATGCAGAGTCTGGCCCAGGGCACTGATGTGTGGATATATAATTATGTTGCTGAAATTCATGCTGAAAACAGCATGGGGCTTTGGGAAACTTAGATTTATTCCTTTTTTTTGTAGTTTCACAAGCTTTGCTTTAGTCTGTAACTTCATCAGTTGAAATGTGAAATCGTGCAGCTCTATTCTATGCATTTTGGAACATCCAAATATGAAGAAAGCAATTTCCAAGACCCACAGTTAAATGTGGAGTTTGGACACAAAATGAATTTTAAGTAAGCAGTTGCTAGAGAGGTCCTTGCAAGAAATGTTACAGATATAACCAAGGGGAGTCAGTGAAGCATTTTATTCAGGGAAAGCATAAAAATATACATGGTGCTTTAGGAAGCTACTTTTTTGTGGTGTAGGAATCAGCTTATATCATTATTCACCATATTAAATATGGTATCAATCAGATTACAATAAGATTTAATTTGAGCTAAGCCTAAGAATGCATATGTTATTTCTCTGGGGTCAAGGTTTTGGCTTTTCTGCTCCACTTCTGTGAAATATACTTGCTTTTAAAGAAAATATGGCACACAACTGCATTCCACAGGAACTAGTGAAGAGAGGCTGAGGTGTACAGTGATGTCCTCTGAACTTAAATATTCACTCTTCGAGGGAGGAGACACTTATGAGATTCAGGAAAGTAAGTAAGCCTATGAAGTTCAGGAACCACAAGCTATAGATTAGAAAGATTATGAGATTATACAAGTAGTAAACTCTTTCTCAAAGAGGAACTTATCTTTGCAAATGAGGAGGAAACATCCAGGATACAGTTTTCCTGAGTCACTAATGAAGGTGTTGGGCTCTCAGTGTTGCAAACCTTTAGAATCTTTCATTCCTGTAAAAGAACCCTCATCTAGGCTTCTGTAAGTGACCCCCAGTGAACTACTTCTCTCACAGAGCTATACTTTTTTTTGGTGTGTTGATGTGGCCCTACCTGGAGTAAGTAAACATTTGCTCATATCTACACAAGAAAAGTCACATAACACATGGACTTGTGATCTGAAGAGTTAATATAAATGCCGATGACTAAACACCCAGGAACTGGAGTCTTCAGTTTTCATGGGGAGATTCCACCTTTACCAACATTATTGGAGGGGACAGGAATCTAGAGATTCATTTCATTAAACATCAAATAGGTCTTGGATTTCGTATCCAGAAAAATATTGGCATTTATGGTTCAACAGGGACATGAGTATTATGGGAGTAACCAAATTCTCTCTGATAGGAATTGAGACCTACTCTGTAGGAGAGAAAATACGCCTGGTACTGAAAACCTAGCCAAATACTTATGAATAAGAAGGTGACAGGGAGCCGGGCGTGGTGGCGCACGCCTTTAATCCCAGCACTTGGGAGGCAGAGGTAGGAGGATTGCTCTGAGTTCGAAGCCACCCTGAGACTCTATAGCGAATTCCAGGTCAGCCTGGGCTAGAGTGAGACCCTACCTCAAAAAACCAAAAAAACCAAAAAAAAAAAAAAAAAAAAAAAAAAAAAAGAAGAAGAAGAAGGTGACAGGACTGGAGCTCCTGGCAGATTCATTTGGCTCCTTGTCTTTTCTTTCCTGTGTGCATGGATGGGAATAGAAACAGATTTTAGATGGATGTATTTCCATCTACAAGTCTAGGTTTTGGCAGCCTTAGAAATGGTTTCTATATTATTGGTGTCAATTTTATTCTACATAATATTCATATTTATTTTGTTAGTTATTTTGTGTGCATTTATTCTGTCATTGGAATCTAGCTGTCAGTAGGAATAGAAAAGAAAATTTTTTGGTCTTTTATATAACTTAGTCTATGTTAGCTGTCTGCTGTGTATATGTACATGTAATTATATATGCCTATATATACATATATGTTAATATGCTTATACATGCATGTAATAGGAAATAAGAGAAAAATATATATGTTTCATGGAACAATGTCTGAGCTTGTTATATCTCCTGCATGTGTATTCCCCAATGATGCATATAATATGTAAGAAACAGTATTTGATGTAAGTTAAAATGTCATCTACCATTCAAAGAAAACAAGATAATTATTATTGTCTATTCTTTGCAAGTTTATTTCCACTACCAAGAAAAGATATTCTGTGCTTTCAGCTTCAAAACAATTCATAAGGAAAGTCATTATTGCGGGCAAGAGAAAGGGAATAGGACTGTTCAAGAGAGGGGTCAACTTCAGTCACCTCTCTTACTGATTAATCCTTTCAGTAAGATCCTATGTAAAATTATCTCCTACTCTCTTCCTTTGAGCAATAATTTGCTTAGTGTTTGTATATGAAATTTGCCTACATTAGGGTTTATAAAGGTCAAGTTTTATTATTTAAAATTGTTATTATCAAACACATTTTCTTAAGTCTCAATTATTTTACCTCCTTGATCTCAGTTATTTTTTTCAAAATTCTTACAGGATTGGTTTAGATATATCTATGTAAAAATCTTTAAGATAACAGAGAAAAAAATATGAGGAATTTGAAGAATGATGAGGAGAAGTCAGTTCCTTACAGGACAAAACATGGAGACTAGATTAACTGTGGATTTTTTTAACTCCTGGTTTGCCCAAGTCACTATTTGACAAAGAAGGAAGGAAAGGTTACAGCAATCAGTGGAAAAAAAGTCTTTAGTTCTTCTCTCTTTCTACTTCCTATGCCTTAAATATTAAAGCTGAAGATAGTTGAAACCTGGAGTGAGTGAATTTCAGAAACATAGAATGCATATGAAGCTTCTTCATATCAGGGAACAAATGCCAGGTCAGCAAGTTCAACTGCAAATTTTCAAGGAAAAAAAATCCAAATAGTTTCTGCTATTATAAAAAGTATGTCATTTTAACCTCTAATTATTTTTGTGAAACTACATACAATTTAGTTGCAGCAAAAAATAAGATTTTATTTTATTTATTTTTATTGCTAGAGGAAGATGAGGCAGACAACAGGCAGTACAGCTGGGAGGGAAATCAAGAAGTGGTACAAGTCACTCTTGCACAGTCTGGTCCACTAAGAGCTTCATCTTGCCCCATTTCACCACTTCTACAGCATAAGGATGGAGCTCTGTTAAGCAGCCGGGTAATTTGTAACATTATTCCTCAATTTGGCTTTAAATGAAATACTGTCAAATTAAATTCTGACAAATAGGTTGTGTTGTGATGTCAGAACTGGTCAGTACCAAGGGCTGGGGATAGATGCTCAGGGTTCTACACTATTCCATCCAGTAAAGAGTGGTCCTGGAAAGACATTCTAGCACTTATTTCCTAACCCAGTACCCCTGTACTGTGAGATGAGATTCCAACTGTGTGATTAATTGGTTTGCTTCCTTTATAGTAGACCTTCTCTGAGTCAAAAAAATGAATGTGATGACTTCAGAAAATGCCGTTAGGCCTTTAAGTCCTGGGAAAACAAATATATTGCAAGCAGCCAAGTCTGTAACAAAAATCACTGAATGTATACTTGCACTGTTTCCTATAAACAAGTTCTAAAAGGAGTGATAGATTTTAGCTAACTTGATTTTCACCTGGCATAAAATATTTTATTTTGTTGGCACGCATGTATGTTTTAGTTTCGTAAATATGATAATGTGGTATTGCCAGGGATTTTTTTTTATTATTATTTAAGAAATTCTCTTTTCTGTGCATCATTGTAACACCCTCTACTTTTCTCTTGGATAACAATACACACCTACGTGATGCTGGTCTTTCTATTTACACACAGCAGATGCTGACATAGTTGTAAACTGCCATATAAAAATTAAAATGCATCACCACATGTTAGAAAGGTTGGAGCTGTGCTTCTAAAATAAAATCTAATATTTAACACACCATATGCTGTAGCTGAATAAAATAAATGGGTACTTAAAGAAAGAAAAGCATTTGTGTTCTCATTTATTTTCCTCACTAAAACTAGTGTTATGTTTATTGTTTTTCTAATTTTTTTGAGATAGTTTTATGTGTCCCAGGCTGGCCTCAAACTCACTATGAAACTGAGTATCAGCTAAAGCATTTTTGTTTTGATTTGTTTTTCAAGGTAGGGTCTTGCTCTAGGCCAGGCTGACCTGGAATTCACTATGTGCTATCAGGCTAGCTAAAAACCACAGCAATTCTTCCACCTCTGGCAACAGGAGTGCTGAGATTAAAGGTGTGTGCCACCACACCTGGCCCAGCTTGAACTTTCCATCCTCTTACCTCTACCTCTGAATGGTTGTGATTATAGGCAAAAGCCACTGTGCTTAATTTACATGGTGCTGGGGGTCCAGGGCTTTACAGATGCTAGCATAATGCTCTATGGATTGAGTTATATCCCCAGTGCCATTATACATCTGTATAGTTATTCCTAATAATATTCAGGTAAAGGGAATGTGTCTAGAACTTATCTATACTGCTTTCCCATCTAACTTTTATTCTTTCTACTCTCCTAAACATTTTTAATAGTAGGTATAGTAGAATTTTGCAAATAGCTTTGTAATGGGAAGTTGAAAAATGTAGGTCTCTATTCTACTCATCTTTGTCTACTGATTCAATGAAAACAGGGAGCTAAAACAAAATCCCCTTTGAAGCATACAGCCTAGCTTGGACTCTGAAGTTGTAGCAGCTGGATGTGTATTGCCTGGGGCAGTAGATGTAGGAGATAGTTATTGATCAGTGGAGAAACCTGGGCACATGTTAAGCAAAGGTGTTATCAGAAGCCAAAACTGGTTAGAGAGTATGAAGAACCCTGTAGATAGAAGTCTATCTCTAATTTATAATTCCTTCAATTTTCATCTTCAGTATCATCTCTTGTAGATATTTTCTCTGCCAAATCTGGACTTTTCCATAAGAAACTAAGGGAACCCTGTCTGAAAGAACCTTTGCCCCCTGCTATATATGGAAGGTATACAACATGATGATGATACATGTAGTGAAATAATTAGAATATCCTTGCCATCATGTACTTGTTCTGTGTGTGGGTGTGTAGACGTATATACATATATATACACATACATACATATACGTTTTAAACCTGTGAAACCTATTTTCGAAACAAATTTCTAGTACAAAACAAAATATTGAAACCAGCAGGAACATTTTACAGGTCTCTCTAATATGACCTACCTCAAAATTTGGATATTATATATAAGTTCTTAAAATATATCCTCACAAATGTTAAATAAGTAAATAATTATACACAAAGAAAAATGCAAAGAATGGAAAAGAAATGGAAATTATATGCAAAATGCTGGATTCCTTAAATCATATGCTAAAAAATATTTTACTTAAAAGCTACTTATTAACAATATATATTTTTGAGCAACATATGGTCTTTCCACACATTTGTTTTTACAAACTTTAAAAATGGAAATATTTACAGCTCTTAATGCAGACACTGGGCTGAATTTGTTTTTTTTTAGTGTACTGTCCTAAGAAAAATAAAATTGGTCAAAAATGTTGGGTGATTTTATACTGGGACTTCTAGTGACTTACATATATACTGGAATCTAAATATAAAGACAAAACCCTTTACATAGGTATAAAGCCAAACACCCCATGCCATTTAAAATGAGAGAAATGTAATTGTACTTGTTTTCTTAGCAGCAACATTTACATCACATTTAATAACTGTAGAAAAAGAAATGTCAGTAAAATTGCACTCAAAAATGTTAAATTCAAACTTAATGTTCATAGAAAAGTAAGTAAAGACATGAATACCCAGGTAAAATATTTCTCTTGATATATTCAGAGACTTTTTAGTAGGAAATTTGCTTCAACACAATAAAAAAATTTAAAAACATGATTTATGTTAGTAAAAATTAGTATACTATATGTAGAACTAATATAAAAATTACCAACAAAACTATAACAATAATAAACATGTGTTTGCACTGAAAATAAATAGAATTAACAAAAATAATAGAGAATAAGGGAAAGATTTCATAATTACACATGAAATTGGACAATTTCAAGTTAAGAAAAGACTAGCTATTAGGCATGGTGACATAAATCTGTAATCCCAGCACTTGTGAAGCTGAACCAGGGAGCTCAACAATCAGAAACCAAGCTGTGATACATTACATGACCTTGTCTCTCAAGAAAAACAGACAAAAGCAAGAAACGGACATGATATGCACAATAGAGAAAGTCTAGAATAATAATGTCAGCATTATTACTAACAAAATATAATCCGTATCCAAAAGAGTTTATAGGACATTATCAAATATGTTACTATAAAGGGAAACATTAGAAAAAATATAAATCATCAGTTACTTATATAGACAAAATATAGATTTTGTAGTAGAAAAAATACACATTATAAATATGGCATAAAATGTATTCACAATAATATGCCAATATTTTTACTTCTGTACTCTATGACTTGGCATTTAGAATAAAAAGGTTTAAGTTTAATTGTCAACCTGAGCAGATTTAAAATCAAGAAGGGCACATGCTTTTGCTGGCACCTGTGAAGACATTTCCAGAGAGGTTTAACTGAAGGGGAAATTCAGAAGGGCAGGCAGTACCATTCTGTGGAGTGGAGTTTTTGGCTGAATGAACAAGCAGAAAAGTAGCAGAACAGAAGTGTTCTTCTGTCTCTGTTTGCTGACTTTGAACACTCCTGCCAGTATGCCTTCTCTGCGGCAAGGTACATTATCTTCAAATCATGAAGTGACATAAACTTTTGCTTTCTGAACTTGTTTTTGCCAAATATTTTGTCATGGCAACATGAAAAGTTACTAATATGAAAATATCAATTCTGAGTAACGGGACTGTTACAATGGTTAACACAAGCATGCTTCACAAGCCTTTGGAGCCTTTGTTTTGGGGAGGAATGCAAGAGTTCCCAGCTGTGGACCACAGAAGCACTGGTATCCTTTAAACTGAACTTAATCCACCTACTTTGTTCAGGAGACCAGCTCACAAAGTTGCAGACAAGAATGAGGGCTCTATCAGGACAACTTCTTTTATGCTATGGCAAAAAATTTGGTTCTTTTGTCCTGCCATGAGGCAGAAACCAAGCATAATGGACTAAGTTGCTTGGTGGATACGTTCGTAAGAGAGAAAACATACAGGATGTGGCATGGCTATTGCTTACTGTTCTTAGATCTTTCAGGACAAAGAAAAGAAATAAGATGAAAGCTACACAATGTGTAGAGGAAGAATGAGTTAATGTTGTAGTCAAATATATTACTGCATAAACAACTATAATTGTTAGATATTAGTACCAATAATGAGAAATCCTTCCCCATTTTGTACTGAGATCATAGAAAAGGCACCCTTAGGGCAAGATACTCTAGCAGCATCTTAATCTTGTAAAAAAAAAAAAAATCATCTGAGTGGACAAACTCTGGAATGAGAATGCTGCTGAGTTGCTTCCTACTTGAAAAAAAAAAAAAAAATGCTTAGGGAAGTTTCCAACCAGGGAAACACAAAGCCATCTACAGTGATGGTACAAGGCAGCCAGTCCCATAACACATCTCCACCATGCCTTCTCCATCATAATGGACTACACTTTAAACAAATGAGGCAAACATAGGGATGTTCTTGTCAGGTGTTTTGTTAAGCTGATGAGAAAAGTAAATAATGCTATAAGATTACATAGAAAGGAGTATCAATACAACTTTAAGGGTTACAGCAAATAGAGCATGTATATTGTCTCAATATTGCATATGAGCTTTGCCCACATATTTACTTAAAATTTGCTTCAGAATAAATGAATATAACAGAGAGATGGCTTAGTGGTTAAGCACTTGCCTTTGAAGCCTAAGGACCCCAGTTTGAAGCTTGATTCCCCAGGACCCACATAAGCCAGATGCACAAGATGGCATATGCATCTGGAGATCATTTGCACTGACTGGAGTCCCTGGTGCACCCATACTCTCTGTCTCTGTCTCTCTCTCTCTCTCGTTCTCTCTTTGTCTGTTGCTCTCAAATAACTAAATTAAAATAAAATAAATTAAAAATAAGCAAAGAACATTTGGAGCAAATTTATTTAGGAAGGAAGGAAGGACAAAAATGATGTCTAAATTTATGCCAAGCAATCATATACAAATTGAATTTTTATATAAAAGATCAAAAAGTAACAAAATATTGTTAAATAAAATTTCACATCACTTATTATTTAATAGTGAAATTGTCACATTGTTAACTTTTGTGATATTAATATATATGTGATAGGAATATGAAAAATAAAAAAATGCTATATGCCATGAATAACAAAATTTACTTTTGTATCATTAAGTATAAAGTATGCAAAAAGACAAAGAAACTGATAAGTTTAAAATTACAGGAAGTGTTAGAAAATTTCTTTTATGTTTACTTGCTATTTTGACCCAAATAAACCAAAAGCAAAGTAAAATTCATTACTGGGCAGAAAATAAACAAGATGTCAATTATTGGAAATATGTGTGTTACATTTTTAACATAATTTTAGATCTAGAAAAACATTAAAATCATAAAAATGGCTAAATAATGGGCCAGAAAGCACTTACATTTTCAAAATATGAATAATAATATCTATTGTTTTAACTCCTAGTAGAAGGGAGGAAGCATCGTGGTACATGAAGATAAAATAAGAGAATAATATTTTCCTTTCAGGAAATAAAAAACAAACCAAATTATTAATAAAATGAAACACTGGAAATATTGTAGACGTGAAAGACAAATTTACTGAACTTATAGAAAATAATTATAACAAAACCATAAGATAAACTCTTGGCTAAGGTGACAGAAAATTTATTTTATTAATTTATTATATTAAAGACTGTATTATGGCAATAAGCATGTTATATATCAAATTTTAAGATGGAAACAAAACAGTAGCATACCCACTGACATCATCACCATGATCCTCATGGGAGTGATATTCCAGACATATTTTTGGAGACTATGCAAGACAGCTGAAGTAATTCCTGAGATATATATTTCTTAAAGTTACAAAATGGTTTGAATGCATAAAAAACATTTATTGCATTCCATGACTTGAAGTCCCTTGTTCCCTTTATCACAGATGTTATCTCACTTGCTCTCATTGGTGTCTCCAGTTTGACAGGAGAAATCTGGTCCATTCAGTGTCAAGCAGCTGCCCCGATATGTAAACGTAAGCTAACTAGGGCTCTGGGAACAATTGCATACAACCTGCACAACTTCAATATTGGTTGAGCAGGTGCTTGTATTGTTAGATACTTTATATTATTATTTCTCTTTCATAAGATGATAAAATTGCAAAACACATCAGTTCTCAGAACCATGTGCAAGTTTGCATAAATCACAACATTTGGTAGCATCAGAATGTTTTTGTTTGTTTGTTTTTTGTTTGTGTTATTGCACATTGGTAGGCTTGTCTATGAAAAGTAGTTCTGTAGTATGGGAGCAACAATTCCTATTGGTTTATTTCTGTTTTCTATTTTTAGTGAAACTACACAGGCTGAGTAGTAGAAACTATACTTACTAGGGAGCTAATCTAAGTAATGTATCCAGGACTGGTAATTTCCTTGTTCTTATCCAGTAGTTTCTGCTAGGCTTTGCACTTTTCTGTCTCTGGAGACATTTTTCTCAGATGTCATGATTGGTGCACATTAGTGCTGTTCTATGCTTTCTCAACCATTGCATTCCTACATCATGTGTTCTCAAGGTATTTAGGTCTAGTGAAATGACTGATGAAATAAAGTGACAGAAAGCTCCTCTTAAGCATGTTTTGAGAATAAACTTGAGTTGTCTAATAAAATAACACTAATCATCAGTGTATTTTAAAAAATAATTAAAATTAAATAACATTATATTCAGTCCTTAGTCACAGTAGTCACCTTTCAAGCACCCAATGGCCACTTGTACTGCAGATGAGCCCTGTGGTATTGGATAGAATGAGCATGAAACATTCCAATCAGTGCAGAAATGTTTAGACGTTTACCCTGGATTCATAATAGTCTCTGTGGAAGTACAGCCACATGAATAAAAATATTTGCAAACGCCTATGCATTTAGAGATCATATGATCATATTGGAGTCCTCTAGGATCTGGAGTTTGTTGTTGTTTTGTTGTTTGAGGTAGGGTCCTGCTCTAGCCCAGGCTGATCTGGTATTCACTATGAAGTCTTAGGTTGGCCTTAAACTCACAAGATCTCCCTACCTCTGCCTCACAAGTGCTATAATTAAAGGCATGTGATAGTATGCCTGGCCAATTTTGAAGTTTAATCATTTAACCAACTTCTTGTCATATTAACAGAATTGGGGATTTGTGTTTTAACTTACTGCCTTGTTTTGAATGGAAAACTATGGGTCGATAGAACTCACTTTGAGATATCTCTCAATCAGCATTTGCAAAACCATTTGTTTCATTAAACACTGGTAAAGAAGTTGTCTTTAACTCTATGCATTTTAACCTTATTGCAGACAAAGATCAGGGCTACAAATACTCACATTGTAGTTAGTTCAAAGCAATTGCAAAAATTCAGGCTTTTTTTTGGCTTTTTTTATTATTTCATAAGGGGCAATTATGAAAAATTTTACAGGATTTAATTCAAATGTAAATTAAGGCTTTCTGGCTACTGGTGTTTCTAAAGTTAAATGTCATTCATTAGTATTAACTTTTGTCTGAAAATTCTGACTGTGAATGCTAAAAAAATATGCCCCACTGTTCCATAAGCAAAGTGATTATTTTTAGAAGGCACATAACTTATAGCGTGTATGTGTATAAACAATTGTGTTGAATTCTCATAACATGGGTGAATAGTGATTCATTATCAACATATTATCATTGTTGCCTTTTGCGTGGTTTCTTGAATAGTTATTTTTTAATTTTTATAAATATTTTATTTATTTGAGATGGGGGGAGGTAGAGAAAGAGAGAGAGCGAGCGAGAAAATGGATGCACCAACACCTTTGGACACCTCAAATAAACTGCAGATGCATGCACCACCTTGCGCATCTGCCTTATGTGGGTCCTGGGGAATTGGACCTGAGTCCTTAGGTTTTGTAGTCAAGAGCCTTAACTGCTAAGCCATTTCTCCAGCCTGGTTTTCTTGGATATATAACTCAATGGGCACATCTTGATGATTGCATATTGTGGTGGTTTGAGTGAATATGTCCCCCAGAAGCTTCTGTGTTTGAATACTTGCTCCCTGCATGGTGGTACAGTTGAGAACATTGAGTACCCTTAATGGGGTAGAGCTCTGCTGGAGGAAGTGGGTTACTAGGGGTTGGCTTTACATTTTACAGCCTGGCCTCACTTCCTCTATCTTTTCCTTTTCTAACTGTGAATGCAATGTGACAAACTGCCCTCCTGCTCATACTCCTGCTACCACTCCTTTCCTGTCATGACGGGATGCATCCATCAAAATGAGGAGTTAGAATAAACCCTTTCATTCTTGGTAGTTTGACTGTTAAATGTTCCCCATATCCTCATGTGTTTGAATATGTAAACTTAGTTAAGGAGGGTTATAGAGCATCGGGGATTGGAACCTTGTGAGATCATGTGTAATAGTGGCTAAGTCTTGAGTGTAATAGTCTAACCTCACTTGCCACACTCAGCTCCCTCTCTCTTGCTCTCTGTGTCTTCCCTACTAATATGGAGATATGATGCCCAGGTGTATCCACCTGTAATGCTTTCTCTCAAATAATTAAAATCCCTCCAAAAAATGTAAACTGAAAAGAAAACCTTTCCTTATATAAGCTATTTCTTGCCAGTTATTTTTTATTGTTAAAAATTTATTTATTAGTTTTTTTCAAGCTGTGAATTGATACAGAAAACTGGTATCAAGAAATGGTATAATCCTTTCCATATGGTTTTTAGTCTTTGGTAAAATGATTTGAAGGAAGAATATGGAAACATTTGGAACTTTGAATTAGAGAAATTTTATAAAACTATAAGCAGAGCTCATTGGCCATTTATTGTATTTAAAAGACCCAAGTGTAGAGAAAAGTGTGCCTAGTGGAGACTCTGTTTATGCAATTCTTGGAGAGGGAAGACTTTGTAGGGAACGGAGTTAGAGACCATTCATTCATGTGATACTCTGGCAAAGAGGATGGCTGTGTTCTGCCCTTGTCCTGAGAATTTTAGTAATGTAATGAAAAGTAATGTGCCAGTTAGTTTGGCAAAGAAAACCACAGAGCATAAGGACATGAAAGATACAAAGTGAGACATAGGAAGAAATATGAAAATGTCAGGTTCTTCACCCGGAGACGAAAATTGCTTCAGCTTCAACTGATATGATAGTTCAAAAATAGGATGACCCAGCTCTTCTGCATGCCTACCACAGCAAAGACGCTCTGAGGGCAAGACCCAGATGATTAAAGACTAAAGCTAGTAGGAGGGAAGACTCTCTGGAAAGGAAAAGACCTGACGAGAAAATGAGGCAGCACTTGCAGCAGCAGGAGTCCATGATCAGGCTTCACATTCCCACCTGGAAGAGGAGCTTGGCAGTGATGTGCATGTGGTGCTAGTTTTGAAAGCTCAAAAGGTGTGTTTGGTAGTTGGGAGATCAGGTTACTGTTCAGACTGCAGGGCTGGATGCAAGGAACATACATGTAGTGGTGGAACTACTCACACCTTTGTGAGCCCAAAGGATTTTATCGTGAGTCCCAGATGCTAGACATGGAATTGCAGGGTGTGACATTTACCCTGTTGTTTTTTGATCTTCCTTTTGTCTAGTTTTTCCTTGCTATGCCCCCATTGTTCCTTTTTTTGGATGGTAATATTTACTTAATGCCATTATGTATTAGAAGTTGTATTTAGATTGTATAGGACTCACAGTTAAGAAATTACTAGGGTCTCAGATGAAATTTTGAACTTTGGAGGAATTTTTTGTTTGTTTTGAGGTAGGATCTTACTTATTAGTCCAGGCTGACCTGAAAACTCACTATGTAGTCACAGTCTAGCTTTAAAATCAAAGTGATTTTCCTACCTCTGCATCCCGAGTGCTGAGTCTAAAGGCATATGCCACCATGCCCAGCTGAATATTGGAATTTTGATTGCTAAAGATTATGAGGTCTACTGAAGTTGTATTGGATGCATTTTGCTTCATAAATTGGTCATTCCACTACGGAGGCCAGGGACGGATGTGGTGCTTTGCATTTAAAATGTCACCACAGTTTGATTTGTTTGAATAATGAAGCCAGAGATGGTGGTGTGTTTGGGAGGTTTATAGAACCTGTGGAATTGGAACCTCGATGGAGTAAGTTTGTCAACGGGGGTGGGCCTGCAGGTGTTACAGCCCTCCCCACTTAATCCACTCTACTTCCTCTCTACGGATGTGGGAATGGGAATCCTGGCTATCTGCCAGGTCATGATGAAATCCCCCCTCACCTTGAAATTTTAAGATGGAAATAAACTTTTTCTTCAGTGAGATCTTTTTGGTCAGTTTGATATTTTTGTACAAGCAATGAGAAAGTAATTGTTGCACCTTTTTACGCTACTTATTTTAAGATATCTTACCACAGTATGAAAAAAAAAAGAGAAAAGGAATACATTTCTATCTCTCCTGTTAGTTGTTTAGTTCATTTTTTGTTATTTGTTTTACAGTTCTGATCAATACTGTTTTCATTCTTTATAGCAAATAATTGGGCAGTGCTGATTTGGCTACCATTATGAAAATATTTTTAAATTATTGCTAAAATTATGTAAACACTAGAGCTATGATGAAATATGGAAAACAAATATATTCTTAAGGCTAAAAATACCATATCAATATTAGATTTTAAATGTTAATATTATGGTAAATGAATATTCTGTAGTAGGTATAAATATACCTAAAACATTTTCAAAAGTACAAGACAAAGGGAGCAATGAGAAGTGTTTATCCTGATGGAGAGACAGAAGTCAACCTCTATTTGATGGGGTTAGCTTTTCAGGAGACTCTTTAAATCTTAGTGTGCATACTGAATATGTAAACCCAGTCTAGTTGGGTAAACAAAGCTTGTCAGAAAACAGAAGGCAGTAAGTCACAGCTATAACTTGTCCTTTCTTTCTAACATAAGAATTTTTCTGAATAGATAAAAACTTGAAAATATAATAATAAATATTCAGAATATTTTAGTTTTCTTTGTAAAAAAAAGGCACATAATATAACAAAGTTATCCTTATCATTAGTTGATATGCTATAAGACTCAGCCAAAGTGAATATACATGGTGGTATAAACAAGTATATTTGATGTTTGAGGATAAAAGAAAAAAAGTCTTCATGACAAATATGAAATAAAATGCATTTCTCAAGTAGTATCTCTGAGAGAACAGGCTGCTTTTCAAACCCTTTAAAGATAATGGAAAGAGCCAAGAACATCTTTCACTTACTTCTTACTCATTTTTTGTTGCATGTAGTGATAATACTGCTTTTGTCTACATAAAACTGAAACATTTGCAGTGCTTAAATCAGGGTAAAAAATGGAGAAAAGACTTTTGATGGACTGTTTTGAAAATTTTTTAAAAACGAGAAAGTCTCTGTATTTTTCTTAGTAGTTTTTACTTTTCCAAATTATTCAGGTAGAAAAAGCCATTTAAGTTTTTCATTAATTCAGTTATTTTCTAATTTGACATTTCTGTGTTTGTTTATTCATGTGCATCTGGATGTATGTATACATTTACATATTAAAGCATTGTCATTTCTTAAGGAAAATTTTAACTCTGCCTAGCTATTGAGAATATTAAATTTTATTATTTTAATTGGTGCTGGAATAATCCTTTTTAAGCTATTTATTTGACGGAAATAATAATTAAAACAAAATATTAACCACTCACAATATTATATTATTTATTATTCTAATCTGAAATTCAAGAATGAATTCTGTCTTGTGATTTTGTTTGTGTGTGGTGTATGTGTGTGTGTCTGCGGGGGTGGGGCTGATGTCCCATGTGCTCATCTGTGGCAGGGCAGCCAAAGGGAAACCCTCTTTTGCCATTTCTGCTGAGGTCTCTACTGATTCTATAAATGGACAGAGGCTCTGGTGATTGCTGGGTCTCTGCTCCTATGAGGGACTAGAGAATAGGCATGTGTGGCCATGTCCAACTTTTTGTATGGGATCTGGAGATTGGAACTCTGTAGGTCTGTGGACCCTTCAGGTTCTCATGCTACACAGGATATGCACTTAACCACTGTGCAACCGCACTTCCCACCTACCTTAAAAACGTAAAAGCAAGGGCTGGAAAGATTGCTTAGTGGTTAAAGTGCTTGCCTGCAAAGCCAAAGGACCTTGGTTCGATTCCCCAGGACTCACGTAAGCCAGATGTACAAGGTGTCTCATGCATCTGGAGTTTGTTTGCTGTGGCTGGAAGCCCTGGCACACCCATTCTCTTTCTCTCTCTCTCTCTTTTTCTTTCTTTCTTTTTCTCTCTCTCCCTCCCTCTTTCCCTCTCTCAAATAAATATTCAGTATGGGGTAATTAATGCTTCAGTCACTTTCTGTGTGGGAGGAGGGCTGTGCTTCAGGAAATTTCTGAATCCAGTACAAGATTTAAAACAACCAGAGCAAAGATCAAACTCTGTAGCTCCAAGTCTAACAACTCTAGCCAGTAACAAGCCTCCAAGTCCAGTAATTCTAATCAGCAACCAGTCTCTGGAGTTCCAGTTCTACCCCTCCAGCTAGGCTATTCATAGTCATGGAAAATTACATCTGGGGCTGGCATCTCTCCTTAGCAGCTGTCTGGTGGTCCAGCATCTCCACTGTATCTCCATCACATCCCAGGTCCCTTCTAAAGGCTTCATCCGTGCTCCATGCAGCTGGTCTTGATCACCTATGGAAAACATTTCTTGGGATGCAGTCTGAGAACATAACAGACTAAAGTCAGTAGACTTTGGAAGAATAATGTCTTATACACACAATAGTTTTTCTCATTTATTACCACATCTATCTACCTTGAGAATCTGAAATATTTTGCTCATAAGCATTTAATCTTCTTTTCAATGATTAATTGGACAACGGCTTTACAGTCTGCTGTTGTTTTATTTGCAGCAGCAAGTTCTGACACAACAGCCAGCTTTTTATCAGTTCTGGAATACTGCAAATGCTGATTCTTTCAAATAGCATGAACATCTCTTAAACCCCATACCTTAAATCAACAACTTAATCCAAATATAAACACTAAGTAATTGATACATACAGATTCAGAATTGTTTACCATTTATTTCAGTGTTATTATAAAGTTTGCTGTTGGCAGCTTGACTTCTGATAACTATGGGTTATTCCATTAATGCTACCATTCAAAATTAACTTTATCTTGAGCTCTAAAAATCAAAATGCATTTTATTCCTTTAAACATTCCTCTTGGCTATTCACATATAATTATGAGGTTGTTCTGCCCTTTATCACTTCAAATATGAATCGAGGAATTGTTTTTCATTCATAGTTTTTCTCTGTAGCCTAGGTTAGCTTTTCACTTACTTTTGTACCTGGGACTTACATTTTTCTTGCTTCAGCCTCCTGAGTCCCAAGGTCTCATGTGAAGCAACCCTTTTGGAATGTCTATTAATCTTTACAAACACTTCCTCCTAAATGTGAAAAATAAAATATGAAGATAAAACAGTGATATGTCCATTATATTGACTACAAAACTATAGCAAATTGGTATGCTAAAGTGAAAACATTTGTTAAATACAGATATGTATGTTTTATTAGTCTTTTGGGTCCTATGACCTATGAGTAAACTAAATATATTTATAGCTTTTAACAAATGTCATGAATATTTTAAATTCAAGTTAACTTTTTATGAAACATATTTACAAACATATTTTTAGAGTGTGATGTTTATTTTGTTTATGAGGGCTGATTGAAACATGTGCCTAGTTCAAAGTGAGGTGATTTTATAAAGGAAAGGCAAGACAATTTAAAGTCTATCAAATTTGACCTTGCACCACATGATTTCCCACTCCTATTGAAAATGCTGCTCTGCTAGGCAATGCACCCACACGTGTAGGCTCACACAGATATGAGTATGCATACATACATGCATACGTTCAAGAGAAAGAAAGAGAGAGAACAAAAAAAAAGGAAAGTTATCCCCAGAACATGAGTATGGGCTTCTTGAAGAAGAGCTATCCTTTATTGACTTTACAATAATCATATATACCATTTTGTGATTTTATTGAGTTTACTATCTTCAAAGGTTTTGTTGCAGTTACTTTCTCATTTCTGTGGCTAACAAGCAACCTGAAGCAGATTATGGGACAAAATGATTTATTTCAGACTTATAGAATCCAGGGTAAACACCATCAACAGTAGGAGAATTTGGCTCACATCCATAGATCCATAGCAGGGAGTGACCAGAAAACAGCCAGCAAACATGAACAGCCACAGGTCAAAGTAGCTATCTACTCACTCAGTTGGGATGTGCTACAAGATCTGCCCCCAGTGACACCACCTCCCACAGGCTGCTGGAGACTTAAGTAGAAAGCTTAACCTTAATTAAAAATGTCCGAGTTTAAGGGAACATACATTCACATTCAAACAACCACAGGTTGCTAGGGATCTGCATGAGATCACAGGGTAACTCCTAAAAGGACTAAGAGGATTACAACTTAGACACCAGGATGCAAGAAGCTGTAGATATCTCTACTATAAGAAAGCATATTGAAAGGAATATTTCAGTTTCAATAAACTTCATAGCAAATTTGTTAATTATACTAGAATTCATTTTTAAAATATTTCATATATTTTATTCTGAAACATAGAAACACAGAGAGGAACGAAGAGAGAGAAAGACAGAGAGAAAAAATGAGAATGGGCACACCAGGACTTCTAGCCACTGCAAAGGAACCCAAGATGCATGTACCACTTTATGCATCTGACTTTACATGGTTATAAGGGAACCAAATTCAGGTCATTAGGCTTTGCAGGCAAGCACCTTAACCACTGAGAAAATGCTCATGTCCTAGAACTCTTGCTTTATAGCTAAAGAGAATCTTCAGTGAAACTCATAAGTAAAGGGACTCCATTATTTTTTTCATGGGCCATAATCTTCTGTTTTTGATGTTTCAATAGAATCTTGCAATTGTGTAAAACTAATATAGCCTTCAATTAACAATGGTTGAAAATAATAAAATAAAGGTTGAAAATAATAAAATAAATGTAAATTTTGTGAAAAAATATTAACTTTTTAAAACATTTTTTGTTACTTTTATTTCTTTGAGAGCAACAGACTGAGAGAGAAACAGGGAGACAAAGAGAGAAAGAGTGGGCATGCCAGGGCCTCCAGCCACTGCAAACAAACTCCAGACACGTGTGCCCCCTGGCTAGCATGGGTCCTGGGGAATAGAGCCTTAATCTGGGGTTCTTAGGCTTTACAGACACGTGCTTAACTGCTAAGCCATCTCTCCAGCCCAATAAATATTAACTTTAATTAATACAAATCAGTGATGAGAACATTTAAATTTGATATTATAGAACAGAATGAAATAAAATGTTACCCAAATAGCAAAACAAAGTAGTCCCTTGGTTAATATATAAATAATATAACAATTTTAAGAAAGATAAAATCATAACATGGTTTTATATACTCTAATATATTCATTACATTCATTTAAAATATACCTTTATCCAGGCATTGTGGCACATGTCTTTAATCCCAGCAATTGGGAGGCAGAGGTAGGTGAATTGCTGTGAGTTCGAGACCACCCTGAGACTACATAGTAAATTCCAGGTCAGGCTAGGCTAGAAAGTGAGATTCTACCTCAAAAAACCACAATACATACATACATACATACATATATATATATATATATATATATATATATATGTGTGTGTGTGTGTGTGTGTGTGTGTGTGTGTGTATGTATATGTATATATTATACATAGTTATTCAGTATATAAAATTTTTTAATCATATACAAGATTTGATTTAGTTGTGTCATCATAAGCATATATCCCAATTTTTATTGTTTTATTTCCTTAGTGTGTGTGTGTGTGTGTGTGTGTGTGTGTGTGTGTGTGTAAGTGCCAACCTTCCACAGTGCATATGTGGAGAGCAAAGAAACACTTTGGGGTTCGTCCTGACTTCCCTAAGCCTCATTTTGGCGCAGGGTGTATAATTGTTCATTGCTCAAGTGGGAAGCTTCTTGGAAGTTCTCCTGTCTATGTAGCCCATCTTAGAATAGCTGTACTTGGATTGTATCAGCCAATCACAGCTTCCCATGTCTAAGTGTGATGTAGGGATCCAAACTTCCAAACTTGGGTGCTCAGTGTTGCACCAGCTGTGCTTTTGCCATTGAGTTGTCGTCTGAGAACATCAACCTTTTATATTAAGGTTAAAGACATTGCTTAAAGATATTGCTGGAAATACTTTTAGCATGAGTTTTGAAGACCATCTAAATGGAGAAATTCTCTACCAAAAGAGCACATTTGCTTGGTATAAATATAAAAAATAAGAATTCACAAGAATTATACAAATATATTTTCAAAGGCTTTAGTAACAATTACATACTCAAGCTGACAAACAAAAGTCAAAGAAATATTACTTACCCCAAGCACACAGGAAAAGAAATAGATAGTGTTACAGCATTGCTAAATTTCATGGGGAACTATGGGTGAATGATATCGAAATAGGCTTCCAAAAGACTGCAGTGTAGTACAAATTTTCCACTGAAGCATTTAAATGCAGTCTGCCTAAGAATACTCTGTCATTATGTTTAGTCTTTATTACATTTCATCCTCTTTTATATAGGTCTTGGTCCATGCTCTTCATTTCCTTTCCTCAACCTTCCTCCATAACTCATCTTTAGATTTACTTGTAAGTCAATATTTCATCTTATCCTCAATACTCCAAGAGATTCAGGCCAAGATGTATAGAAGTATAGTGCCAATTAGTGATTATCACACACATGAATCCTCCAAATGAAGAGAAAGAATTTAAGAGGTAATAGCAAACACTATGTTGCAGAAGAGGGAAGGTGAGGACTCACAAACATCAGAAGCTTAAAAAGTATGGGGTAGCAATGAGGTTTCTGCAATCTTCTTTAAATATGTGAATAAATGGTCTACATAATAGAAAAGCAAAGCCAAAAACCTGAAGATATAATCCCCACCAGATATACTAGAAGGGGTTAAAAAGAAACTATTGTAGATAAGAGCAAAAGCATTGCCATGAAACTTGAACATCCAAAAGGTTGCAGCCTGCATTAGAGTGAGTAATAATTTCCTCTCTCACCCCATCATTTGCTCACAGCATGTTCAGTCCTTGTTGGTGCAGATATTCCCAGAGGAAGTTATCTTCTCTCAGTAGGCCTCACCATAAACTGCAAAGTGGCCTATGACTAAATGCTCTTCTCTCCATCACTAACACTGATTTTCCTCACTCCCAATGTACAAAGTAGGCTAATGAGTTAAAACACATCTAGTTTTGTCTCTCCAGAGGAAGTTTCATGTGGATTTATTGTTGGAGCAATGTGTTGAAACAAGGCATTATATTAGCATTTGTAATAACCTCTCAAAGTCCTATTCATTTAGAAGTTTGTTTGACTTGGAAATGGCTTTTCTCAGTATTGTGAGTAAAAATATGAGAAGGGTAAAAGCATTTGATTTCAATCACTTCCTCCTTAACAGAATGATTAAAGGTAAGCATCATTTGACCATGACATTATATGTCAACTTAATTTTCTCTTAGCATTCCTTATAAATTTAAGCAGGTTGTATACAATACACATGACTTGACAAAACATTTTGAACCATCATTGCAGTAAAGGTTAAATACAGCAGAAATAAAAAGCCTGCTCATTGAATTTCAAAACAAATAGCAGCCTCTCCTTTAAAGTCATATACTTCATATGACAATGAAAGGACATATGAGATATTGTCAAGATATAGGCAGAAAAAAGTAACAACAACAACAACAATATATATACATATATATATATATATACATGCACACACATATATACCACTTAGTATTTATATTTTCATTTGCTTTCCTCAGTGTGTGTGTGTAACAGAAAGAGAGAGTTTCTGGGCTATGAATTATCAAATTTTAGAGCTTTATATAACCTTTTTAGAAAAAGTTTTTGTCTCAAATCTTGCATTTATTCTAATATTGTTAAACATATGGTATGTGCCACTTACTGACAATTATAAAGGATGTTATAACTGTTGCCTGTATTCCACGTACACATGTTTTTCCAGTATGTATAATTGGAATGGAATTTCTTGGTTTTACTATATTTATATGACTATATTAAGCAAAAACTGTCAATTTGTTCTTCAAAAATTTTGTATAATTTGCACCACATCCATCAGTACATGACAAAGCTCATAAAATGGCATGTTAGTAATGGATCACTAGGGTCAGCCCTATTAGAAAAACTATAGGGAGGGCATTCTGTTATGTTTTTGCCCATTTACAGTTCATTTGTAAAACTCTTTCATGTTTACTTGTTTTCTTTCTTATATTTTATTAATTTATTTGACAGAGAGAGAGGGAGGGAGGGGAAGAGAGAGAGAGAGAGAGAGAGAGAGAGAGAGAGAGAAGGAGAATGGGTACACCAGGGCCTCTAGACACTGTAAGCTAACTCCAGACTATGCATCACTTTGTGCATCTGGTTTTACATGGGTACTGGGGAATTGAACCTGGATCCATAGGCATTGCAGGCAAGTACATTAGCTGCTGAACCATCTTTCTAGACCCTCACTTGTTTTCTTTATTAAAATCATTGATTTGAACAGTTCTTCCTTTAAATTATATATACATATATATGCATCATGCCTCACCCTATATGTATAATACTCTTTTATGAATGTCTGTCTATTCATGGCCTTGTTCTTCTATTCCATTTGTCAGACTAGCAACACCTGCCATAATTCTATACCATAATACCTTCTCTAATTCTCACTACATTACAATATATATTCTTAAACATATTATTCAATTGCCTTACTAGGCAATGGTTAAGCCTCAAAATTTTATAATCTTAAAGAAAAAATATGTGTTGATCTTAATTTGAAACAAAATATGTTTATATAAAATGCATAATCAATTGCCTAATATATATGAATGTTAGTTCCAAAAATGTGTATGTTGTTCTTTTTGGGTACATTGATGTACATTGATGTGTGTAATCATTTATCATGTATGTGAGTACCCAGAGTTTACAATGAATAGTCAGAACAGGATATCACATCCAAGCAGTTTATTTTTAACCTTACTCATGGACTGGCTCCTGCTATAAATTAAATTTTGTACCCTTTCTCCAACACACACAAAGAGGGCATGGATAGAAATCAGAAAAGCTGAAATCTTCAAGTTCCCAGTGGATAATATGGTATATTTTTCCTAAAGAAATAAACACCAAACAAACAAGTGTACAATGATTTCTTTAGTTACTGAGCCAGCCCCCCAGCTTTTTATAGATGGCAATAGCATTTATAAAATGGTCAGTGTTTTCCTTTCAGAGTCTGAAGAATGTTATATACATACTACAGGTACATACTTATATGTTGATATAAAATCCACCCAATGTATATTTGATTGCTTTTCATTCTTCTCTTCCCTTTTCTTCTAAGAAAACAACCTTTTCTTTTTAGTTAAGTACAAATTACCTAGGCATGGAAAGATCCTCCCTATTGACTTTGTAAACACCATGAGCTACAGGTTTCTTAGAATCTCATTCTCTTTTATATCAGAGACAGCATTACTTAGGACAACATTGGCATTATATATAGAATTCCATAGTCTAGGAAGTTTACTTTACCATTGTTTTTGTCATAATAAACTTAAATATTAACTTGAGATCAAATTTGGCATATTTAAGAACACCACTGGTATACATTGTAAGTATATTGTCCTACAGTATGAAGTGCATACAAACATCTATCTCTATGTAGCAGAATAAACAATGGTAGAAGGTTACAAAATGCTTTACCAAGACAACTTTGGGTTATTTACCCAATGGTTGCACATATTTCTCTGGTGTTTAAAGTTTGTAAATGATATCTTATAATAGTCCACGTGTGACAATGTTTCTTTTTCATTACCATCTTACATACAGACATTTATTTAGTTTGAGGATACAATATTGGTTCGATATTATAACCATACCATGCAGGAGTCTTCTAACATGATTCAACAAATGAACAAAGTGCATAGAGTATATGATGTAAGATACTTAATCCTGATTAATCGTAAGAAATTTATTTTCAGGGAAAGAGGATGAATTACATTTATGAAGGGAGGCTCATTATAATTTTACCCTTTACATGGTTTTGTAAGTCAAGAAGATGATATATCTATAAGCTGAAGAAAAACATGCTCCTGGTTTAATTATTCAGAAACCAAAGGTCTGGGAATCAGGAGTGTAAATGCAAAAGGTAGAAGATGGATATATCCAATCAAACAGAGAAAACATATTCACCTACTCCCCCTGATGTTCTCATCTACTTTGATCCTCAGTAAACCTAATGCCATGGTGACAGAGTTCGCCAAAGCCACCTGTACAAATGTGATCATATGATGAAACATTGTCACAAGTGAGCTCAGAAATGCTTCAGTTCTTTATCATCGGCATTTGGACCTCCCTTCACCCATCAGATTGTCACATAAAACCCATCATCTTAAGTAGAAAGAATTTTGTAACACTTGGAACCTTTAGCTGCATGTAATTACTTCAAAACTTTCAATAATAGGAAAAGATGAAACATGAATGGCTCAGAATACAGCATGGAGAAACTTTATGTATTGAAATGATGGCTGAAGAAAAGGCAAGAGAATTGTTAGAATAAGGGTATGGTAGTTGCCAATTCCTTCCATGAGAACAGAAATGATTTGAATAACAATATATGCAAAACACAAATGCTAATATCTAAAATTTTATTCTCTTATGACAATTTCTCCAGTGTTGTGAATTAATATGACCTAATAAGAAGTGAATAGATTTAATTTGAGATGAATACCATCACTCTAGTGGCACTGAGTACCCAGTTTGTCTTCATCCACTAACTCAGGTAAACATTTCCTACATATGAAAAGCCATGGATATGTCTTGGGTAGCCAAAGTGTTGCAATATAAGGAATATGTGAAGTGATTCAAACAGCATTTCTTTTTACCTTGAGTTTCTAAGATTTTAAAGCAAGATCCATATTTTTTTCTGACTACCTTGAAGTTTGAGTTCTGTATGAAAATAAGTTAAAAATTGCATTTAAAACTGAGGCAACTTAACTTTTGTGAAGTATAATTGTGTGGGGAGACAAGTGGGTTCTGCCAGACATTAGTATTCACAGAGAATGGATTCTATGTCTTCACTTATAAAATCTAGTCAAATATTCCAAGGAAATGATGACCTGTCTATACTGTCAAGGAAGCAGTGACCTCCAGCTGAATGAAGCAATAACTCGGCCTCTCCTGCCTGGCTGTAAGATGAAATTAAAATCACTTCTCAGTTATAGCCCTGTGGGGGAAAAAAAAAAAAACTCACGAGGTGATCCCTGGATTGTGATCATATCCACTTAGTTATTTTATCATTGTGAGAATACTGAATTTTCTTATTGTTTCTAATCTTCTGTCATAGAACATATGGGCACATGTTCAAAACACACAAATATACCAATATATATATTCAGAATTTTTTGTAAATTATGTGACTCTTTTATTCTGTATACAATTTTGAGCATACTCATATTTTTGTAATATTTATCTATAAATAAAGAGAAACTACATAATGTAAATTAAAACAATTGCATAATGTTGTGGAAAACGTTTTCTTCATAAAATTTAGGACATCCTGAGCCAGCATGAGGAATAGTGAGAAATTCTGTAAAGGCAGAGAGAAAAAGATGAAAGAAAAAAGAAAGAAAGGAAGAAAAAATAAAAAATGAGGAGAAGGAAGAAAAGGAAGGAAAAGAAAGAGTGAAGGAAGGAATAAAATTAAAGGAAGGAAAGAAGGAAAAAAAGAAGGAAGGATAAAATAAACAATGAAACAAACAGAACAAACCAAAGGAACTATGATTTGACCTCCAGCAAAGATTCATTAACAGGGTGAAGATATTTTGTTTTGTCTGAAACAACTAAAACACGAATGAGAATATAAGTTTGACACCTGGCAATGGATAACAGTAGTGATGACAAAGGGGAGAGAAAATAATTCCTCTTTTGTACCCAGTATATTGCAAGATGACCTTTCTAGGCTGTGTCTTGCAATTTAGGCAGCAGGAATGCAAGTGGAACCACAAAGTCCCCCTTAGTTGAGAAAACAATAATAGACAGGAACATGGGCAGGATAATATGATCATAATTTGCAGAAAACAATATTAGATAGAAGATTGCCACTTCAGTGAAAAATCCCAGATATTTTCACATAATTGCTTTAAGAATTCAGTTAATTAGAACACATATGGGGGTGGGTAATCAAGTGTATGGAAATAACTACAGAGATTAGAAATCCTCTGGAACTCTTCTTGTAATGCAGTTTTATATATGTTTGATTCTTATTATGCCCATATACATGGACATCTAGCCATATAATCTCTTACTATACTTATTTCCTAGAAAATTACAAATTACACATTATTCTGATTATTTAAATTTCTCTTGCTCTCCATGCCATTATCTGTATTTGAATGTCTATAGAAATCAGACTTCAAATAGTGACACATATTTAGTTTCTCTCATATGTGGCATTTAGCAGATTTGAAGGTATATATTATTTACCTATGTCTTTATATGTTTTTTAAACATTTTTTTGTTTTTATACTTTCCATTTTCTTTTTTTTAGTCTTTCCAACTTATTTTTTAAATTTTATTTTATTTTTTCTCAATTTTTAAAATATTTTCCATGATTATAAAAAAAATATCCCATGGTAATACTCTCCCTCCCTCCCTTTTCCCCTTTGAACTTCCATTCTCCATCATATCCCCTCCCCATCTCAATCAGTCTCTCTTTTATTTTGATGTCATGATCTTTTCCTCCTCTTGTGATGGTCTTGTGTAGGTAGTGTTCAGGCACTATGAGGCCATTTTATGTTTGGAGGGGGCACGTTGTAAGGAGTCCTACCCTTCCTTTGGTTCTTACATTCTTTCCACTACCTCTTCCACATTTGAGCCTGAGCCTTGGAAGGTGTGATCACGATGTTACTTGGTACTCTAGTCACTTCTTTACAGCACCATGATACCTTCTGAGTCGTCCCAAAGTCACTGCCATCTGAACAGAGAGGATTCTCTACCCAAAATGAGAGTATCATTGGTATAAGGGTATGAATATTAAGAGAAGTGCTTACTGGGAAGTTTGATAAGCATAGTATATACACTTACCCAGACATCAGCAGATATTACACCCCTAGGGCTAATGACTACCTGTTTTAAGTTTTCAGTATCAGGGATGTATTCCCTCCCTTGGAGTGGGCCTCCAGTTCAATTGGAGGGCAGTTGGTTTCCACCATGGTAGACGTGCCACTATTGCACCCGTTAGCTCATTTAGCCTGGCTGACCAATTATAAGGCTTGCAGTGTCCACTGCTGAGTATCTTCACTGGTGATTTCTCTTTCTGCCATTGAACTGCATGCAGAATGGCTTCTTCCAGCTTTCTGTCACCTGCTTTACATGGAGGAGATTATCAGCTCAGTTCCAGCAGGATTTCTCAGTGGCCTTGCAGCTCAAGTATGTGGAGTCTTCAGCAATAGTTTTGCCATTGATTCCTGGTAGGGAACCAAGGGCCTCGGCAATGGCTATAATGTTTTGGGGTTCTCAGGGACCTCCCTGGCCAACAACTCACTGGAAGGTATCCCATCCCTGGCACTGAAAATTTCATAGCAATGATCTACGGTTCCTGAGTGTTCCATTGTCCAAAACCATAGGATTCTATATGATTTATTTATACACTCTTAGATTTTGATTAGCCCTCTCTCCACCTTTCCTTTACTCAATCTCTTCCCCTGACCTCACTTTGGGCCTTTTTACCCCAGTTAATCTATTCTTCTACTTACATGTATACAATACCAACCTATTAAGTACCCTATTCCCTTCCTTTCTCTTCCATTTGTATCTCTTTTATAGCTTACTAGCCTCTGCTACTTTTTTTTTCTTCTCACACAGAAGCCCAATCATCTGTAGCAAGGATCCACACATGAGAGAGAACATGCAGTGTTTGGCTTTCTGGGCCTGAGTTACCTCACTTAGTATAATCCTTTCCAGATCCATCTATTTTTCTGCAAATTTCAAAACTTCATTTTTCTTTACCACTGTGTAAAACTCCACTGTATAAATGGAATATATATATATAGAGAGAGATATATAGATATATAGATAGATAGATAGATAGATAGAGAGCTAGATAGATAGATATAGATATATTTATATTTATATTTATATTTATATATATTTTATATATATCAACTTTAGTAGTTTTGAGATGGAGACTCAGGTCACATATATAGGATCATGCCATCTGCAAATAGGGATAATTTGACTTCTTCCTTTCCAATTTGAATCCCTTTTATTCCTTTCTCCTGCCTTATTGTTTGAGCTAGTATGTCTAGTACTATGCTGAAGAGCAGTGGTGACAGTGGGTACCCCTGTCTATATAATCGTGTGCTTTGAACACATCTTCATTATACACTCATCAGTTGAAGACATCTAGGCTGCTTCCATTTCCCAGCTATTATGAATTGAGCAGTAATAAACATGGTTGAACATGTACTTATAAGGAAATGAGATGAGTCCTTAGGATATATGCCTAGGAGTGCCATAGCTGAATCAAATGGTAGATCAATCTTTACCTATTTTAGGACCCTCCACACTGATTTGCACAATGGCTGGCCCAGATTGCATTCCCACCAACAGTGTAGAAGGGTTCCTCTTTTTCCACATCCCCGCCAGCAATTGTGATCATGTGTTTTCATGGTGGTAGCCAATCTGACAGGAGTGAGATAGAGTCTCAATGTAGTTTTAATCTGCATTTCCCTCATGACTAGGGACATAGAACATGTTTTTAGATGCTTATACGCCATCTGTATTTCTTCCTTTGGGAACTCTCTATTTGGCTCCATAGACCATTTTTTAATTGGCTTGTTTGATTTCTTATTATTTAACTTTTTGAGTTCTTTGTATATCCTAGATATTAATACTCTATCAGATACATAGCTGGCGAAGATTTTTTTCCCATTCTGTAGGTTGCCTCTTTGCTTTATTCACAGTGTTCTTTGCAGTACAAAATCTTTGTAATTTCATGAGGTCCCAGTGGTTAATTTGTTAAAACCCTGATAAATTTGATCAAACTAAAGAAAGAAGAAAAAAAAAAAAAAACCAAGAAGAGGAAGAAGTCCAAAATTAACAAAATCAGAAACGAAAAAGGAGACATCACAACAATCAATTAATTGGAAGAATGATCAGGGCATACTTCCCAAACCTATGCTACACAAAACTGAATAATCTGTATAAAATGGATATATTCTTAGACTCATTTGATTTAGCAAAACTAAACTCAGAGCAGATTAATCTCTTAACAAGCCTATCACATACATGGAGATTGAAAAATGTAATCAAAAATATCCCCCCAAAAGAAAAGTCCAAGACCAGATGGATTCTCAGCTGAATTCTATCGACCCTTCATTGAAAAACTGAAACCAATTTTTCTCTAACTTATTTGCATAATTGGAGACCAAGGAATCCTTCCCAACTCCTTTTGTGAGTCTAGCATCACCCTAATACCAAAACCAGACAAAGATGCAACAAGGAAGGAAACTATATGCCTATATCTCTAATAACATAGATGAAAAGATCATGAACAAAATCTGGCAAACTGAATTCAACAACACATCAAAAGCATTATCCACCTTGATCAAGTTGGCTTCATCCCAGGGATACAGGATGGATTAACATATGGGAATTAGTCAACATAACACACCACATAAATAAACTTAACCATAGGAACCACGTGATCATCTCAATTGATGCAGAGAAGGCTTTGGACAAAATACAACACCACTTCATGATCAAAACACTTGAAAGAATAGGCATGAAGGGTTTATATGTCAACACATCAAAGGCTATATATATATATAAGCTCCTAAAGCCCAAATGATACTTAATGAGGAAAAACTCATGGAATTCCCACTGAGATCAGGAACAAGACAGGGGTACCCACTGTCACCACTGCTCTGCAGCATAGTACTAAACATACTAGCTCAAACAATAAGACAGGAGAAAGTAATAAAAGGGATTCAAATTGGAAAGGAAGAAGTCAAATTATCCCTATTTTCAGATGGCATGATCCTATATATGTGACCTGAGAGTCTCCATCTCAAAACTACTAAGGTTGATCAGTTCTTTCAGAAAAGTGGCAGGTTACAAAATCAATGTCTGAAAATCAATTGTTTGTTTTTCTATATGCAAAGGACATATATACAGAGAAATAAATCAGTGAGGCTGTACCATTTCCAATAGCAACAAAAAAATTAAATACCTTGGAATAACACTAACCAAGGATGTGAAAGACCTATATAATGAAAACATTAAAAAAAAATCTTAAGAAAGAAATAAAGGTGGACATGAGAAGATGGAAAGCCCTCCCATGGTTCTGGATATGTAGAATTAATGTTGTGAAAATGCAATTCTACCCAAATAAATATAAAGATTTAACACAATACAAATAAAAATACCAGCATCACTCTTCACAGAGATTGAGAAAATGATCTCAAAATTCATATGGAATGGCAGAAGGCCTTAGATATCCAAACATATCCTCAGCAAAATAAAACAACTCTGATGTTATCACCATACCTAATCTAAAGCTATATTACAAAGCCATAGTGACAAAAAAACAATATGGTACTGGAATAAAACTAGAAACATGAAACAATAGAATGGAATTGCAGACCCAGCTGCTTGATCTTTGACAAAGGTGCCAATAATGGAGACTAGAGAAAAGACAGCATGTTCAACAAGCAGTACTGGAAAAATTAGATGACCATATGTAGAAAAATGAAACTAGACTCACTCATGTTGCCATATACAAAAATCAAGTCTAAATGGATTAAATACCTCAATATAAGACCTGAAACTCTTCAGCTACTGGAAGAAGAAACCGGATGCCCTCTGTATAATACAGTACTGGGAAAAGACTTCCTGAACAAAACCCTAGCAGCCCAAGAAATTAAACAAGCACTCAAACAATGGGATCTCATAAAGCTAAAATGCTTTTGCACAGACAAACATACCATAATCAGAGCCAATAGATTACCCACTGAATGGGAGAAAATCTTTGCCAGCTATACCACTGATAGAAGCATAATATCTAGAATCTACAAAGAACTCATAAAACTAAGCAATAAAAAAAATCAAACAACCCACTCCAAAAGTGGTGCAGATAACTGCATAGGGAGTTCTCAGAGGAAGAATTATTAAGGGCTAACACACACTTAAGAAAATGTTCAACATCCCTAACCATAAGGGCAATGAAAACTAAAGCAACTATGAGGGGCTGGGGAAATGACTTAGCAGTTAAGGCATTTGCCTGAGAAGCCTAAGGACCGTGGTTCAATTTCTCCTGGACCCACATAAGCCAGATACACAAAGGGGTGCATGTGTCTGGAGTTCATTTGCAGTGGCTAGAGGCACTGGCGTGCCCATTCTCTCTGTCTGCCTCTCTCTCTCACCCACTCAAATAAATAAATAAAATATTTAAAAAACAACTATGAGATTCCACCTTAAACCAGTTAGGATAATAAACATTAAAAAATAAAATGACAAAATGTTGGCGAGGATGTGGAGAAATAGGAACACTCATTCATTGTTGGTGGTAATGTAAGCTGGTGCAACCACTATGGACATCAACATGGAGACTCCTGTAAAGGATGAATATAGAGTTATGAATAGGCCCTGCTATGCCCTCACTGGGTATTTGCCCTAAAAGCTCCAAATCTCAGTTCAGGGATGTGTTTTCAATTATGTTTATAGCTATTCAACTCACAATAGCTAGGAAGTGTAATGAGCCCCAGTGTCCATCATTGGATGAATGGATAACCAAGATGTGGTATAGCTACATGATGCAATTCTCCACAGCAGTAAGAAAAAAAATGACACAATGAAATTTGTAGAAAATTGGTCAAAGTTGGAACAGATCACTCTAAGTGAACTCACACAATCACAGAAAGATTATTACAGCCACAAGTTGGAACATTTTGCACAGAGACATTGCCTCTCCCCCATAATTGACTGCTGTCCCCAGGATGCATGACCCAAACATCTCCAATGAGGAAGGCCTCTTCAGAAAAGGGGCAGAGAGGAGGGAAATGATGGTACCAACATGCGTCATTTACATACTAAATATGTCCACATATAATAAAAATAAATTTAAAAATTAAATTTAAAAGGTATATATATATATGTGTGTGTGTGTGTGTGTATATATATAATATATAAAATAAAAAATATATATAAAATATATATTTTATATATATATATATATATATATATATAGAGAGAGAGAGAGAGAGAGAGAGAGAGAGAAGCTAATCTGAAGGAGAAATTTCTATATATGACAGAAATTTAGTTCTCCAACATAATTCACTAATACAGCTGTATTTTTTCTATATCAAAGAGCTAGTTATTAAGTAACTATATAATACATGAATATAATAGTGGAAATGGATAGAAAATATGATAGATATATATTTTCACTTAAATGGTTCTTAAATACTATCAGATTGCTCATGAGTTTCAAGAAAACAAATTTCATTCCCAATATTTTATTAAATGTTTGCATTCATACCTAAATGAAGCATAATATAAATCATAAATTATAATCTCCAAGCCATAATCATAGAAATAAAATTTCACTGAACAAAATGCCACTTAGAATAGTGCAGATCAAAGTGATGTAACATTAAAAAGGCTATTGTTAGTCTTTCTTCATAAGATAAGAGAAGAAATTACTTCAAGTCGTTAAAAAGAAACTTTTCTCAACCCCTTAGGAATGTACATATCAGGTCTTAGGTTAGAAGAAGGAACAATTTCAATACTGATTAATACTAGCCTAAACTTTGTAAGAAAGTCCCAAGTTACAATAAATAAAATCCAACTGTTACAAAAGATAAGCTTTTAAGTTGATTTTACATTTTAGAGATATTAAAAATATATCCTTGTGAACTGATACATTATAACTTGTACTAATGAGAAAATGGTATGAATAATTAAATGTGCAGGCTTTTTTCTCCTTTTTATGCTAAATTTCTGGTATTAACAAACCTAAAGTATAATTGTAAATAAAGGTTTAAATAAAAATGTTCCAAAGTATCATGCAGTAACTACAAGAAATTGCAAGTTAAAACCCAGTTAGATTCAAAAACTGTAAGTAGGTTGTTTATCTATATGTATGTGTTCTTCATTTGTGAGTGAATAGGTATGAGTGGGTTTGTGTGCCTATGTGTATGTGCTTATGGAGGTCAGAAGATAACCTCAGATGGCATTCCCAAGCCGTTGTCCACTTTTATTTGAGGCAAGAACTATCATTTACATGGGTATCACCAACTAGGCCATACTGGCAGTTCAGCGAGCCACATGGATGCAGCTTTCTCTGTGTACTCAAAAATGGAATTACAAACACATCCCACCATGCTTTGCATTTTTATGTGTGTTCTGGTGATCAAACTCAGGTCCTCACAGGTTTGAGGCAACCCATTTATTAAGTGCTTCCTCAGAACCTATACTTAAAATTTTGGTGATCAAATAGTGCAATGTTACTGCTTCTTCCAAGGTATTTTTAATATATTCTGGAAGTTACAGATATCGGTAAATAACTTTTAGTTGGTTTCATAATAAAAACATTGTCACAGAATTCCAAGTCATTTATTGCAAGGTTTCTGTTTTGGCTACATTGTATAATATGAACAATAAATGACGTACTAAAGTGTCATGAATTTTGACTGATAAAAACTACAAATCAGCAAAAATGTAACTGCATATGAAATCCAATCATTTGGACACTTTTGACATTTTTTGATTAGTTAACAAAGGAGTTAGTATTTAATGTTATCTTTTTAATTACTTGCGAGGGCATGAATAGTCATAGTACAATCATTAGTTTTAAGGGCTCACCTTCTGTCTCCTTTGAGCTGCTATATAAAAATATTAACCTATAAAATAACCTTTTATCCTCTACTACTGAAGTTTCAGTTTCCATTTGGAATTTACTTTAGTAGCCTGTTTGTAATGACTAAGAATAAGATTATATCACATTTCTAAGAAAGCATTCCTACTGAACACACAACACATGATGTATATGTCTTCTTAAGTAGTAGCTTATATCGTCAATGTCTAAAAGGTTTCTTTTGATAATCAATATAATATAATATGATCTAAATTATAAATATTGCCCCCATAATAATTATTCTAAGTGTTCTGTTATATTTAAGTTACCTACTTGTTTGTAAGGGCATGTTTCTTCTAAATTATAACTATATTACATCTCAAATACATATTCATATTATATGTAGAATACCTTTTAAAATGTGCCATAAGATAGAAAATCAGGAATATATATATATCCCAAGACCTCCCTTTGATATCTGTATCAAAGCCTCTATGACACCAAAACACATACACTCTTATTGCCAGCAAAATCAAAATCATGAAGAAACCATGATTCTACTCTTTGCTAATAGAATATCAACATTTTGACTCCATATATAGGTGAGATCAAAGTCATTTGCCCTAATTATGCCTATTTCACTCAATATCTTGTTCTCCAGGTTCACACATGTTCTCTTAAATGGAAGACTCTGTTCAGCCCTTATATGGCTGAATACTATCCTATTATGTACATTTACCCATGATTTTCCATCCATGTGTATGTGGATTGACAATAGGGTGATTCTATATCTTGTCTGTTGTGAATAGTACTATAATTAACAGAGGAGCACAGGCATCTCTTTGACAGGCTAATTTGATTTCTTTTTGCTATATACTAAGTATTGCAATTATTGGATGATATTTCTTTTTTATGTGTCTATGTGCATGAATATGGGTTCATTTGTGGTTTACTGTGTGTGTGGCTGAGTACATACCATGGCACATGTGTGTCAATCCTTGCTTTCCACCTTATTTGAGACTGGGTCTCACTGTTTAGACACTGCTTGCACAAGGCTACCTGGCCTGCAAGCTTTCTGAGACTCTTCTGTCTGCTATTCTTCTCTCTGTGCCTGTTATAGGATTTCAGATGTGAGCTACTGAATCTATATTTATGTGGGTACTGGGGATTCAAATTATCCTCATTCATACATAGCAAGCATTTTCACCTACAGAGCCAACTCCCAGCCAGTTCTGATTTTAGTACTTTAAGAATCCTCAAAACTTTTTTTACATAGTAATTGCACTAGTTCACATTCTTACAAAAATATAGAATTGCCCTCAACTATCCACATGTTTGCTACCTTTCATCTTTTTAATTTTAAGTAACAGTCATTTTTACTGGATTGAAGGGATCTCATTGTGGTTTTACCTTCCATTTTCCTAATGATTATGATATTGAACATTTCTCTCTTTTTGAGCATTTCTTTGATAAATTAAATAGATTATGAAAATGGATATATCTACTATCTAGCTATCACTCTAAACAGAGTAGGTAGGGGAAATAATAGCATGTATAAAATTAAAATAAACTGACAATAGAAAATTGTTGAATTTTCTAAATATCTAACGGGCTCACATAATACCTTGAGACATTACAATGTTTATAAAATATATCATAACTAAATAATTTTGAAGTGCATCTTAGCTTTCATGTTTTTAATCTTAAAATCAATGGACAAGTTCAGGACAATCAGATTCTAAACCTCAAATGCTGCTACAATTATACAATAATGGAAATGTTTTTAAAATTGCATAGAATGAAGGAAAAAAGAGGGAATTGCAGAGGGAGGGAGAGAGGAAAATAAGTTAAAGCATGAAAAGAAGAAGGTGGATTTATATACTCAGAAGTTACTTAGAGGAAATGGAAAGTAAATGCACACAAGTGAGTCATGATGGATTATTTAAAGATTATATGCTTTTTTGTTATTAAAAATATCTCCACAGAGCTAACTGAACTAGGCTTAGCTGCTTACAATAAGCCCCAGATCAACTCAGTGCTGCATATAATGTACCAATCAAATCTGTCAAATGGAAAATTCCTTATCTAACATACATTGCTTGATAGCTCACAATATGATGATCATATTCATCAAAAGAAGAAATTTTTGTTTTACAATTCCTAAATATTGGATATAAACACTCCTCAATCTTACATTAACATGAGGTTAGTTTTCCCTTCACAAATTTCCTTTCAGGTATATGATTATATTAATTTGTTGAAAATATCTCTACAAATTTTAAACAAATTGTTATAATTATGATGAACTTAATATAGGGAATAGGGTTATAAAATAGTTCATATTTTGTTATATTTCTATTATTTTATGAAAATTCTAAACAATTGAGAAAAAAAAAAAGAGAACATGCCCCTACAGTAATTGGTGAGTGTGAGTGTGTGTGTGTGTATGTGTGTGTGGTCACTACTATAGCTATTTGGTTATTCCAAAAGTAGGCTTTCAAAAGTCATGCCTGATTGGCCTCCTGATTGATGGACTTCTGGGTCCCCAACTCCCTGTTCCCCTGCACTGGAAGGTGCTTTGGCAGAGTGGGTAGGCCAGATTCCCAGAATTTTTCCCACCTCCCAATTCCCTGGTTCATGGTATCTCTGCTGTTTGTGCAGTTCGTTTTGTTCCCAGCTTCCTGATTGTCCAGCTCATGAATCTTCAAAACCCAGTTCTCCTGTGCCAGAGGGTGTGGATGCCACTGTGGTAGGCCTAAAGTGTAGAGAATGGAACACTTCAAAGACCTAACAGACATCCATAGAATATTCCACCCCAATTCTACAAAATACACATTCTTCTTGGCAGACTACATAACCTTCTCCAAAATAAATTATATATTAGTGTATAAAGAATGCCTTCATAAATTCAGGAAAATTGACATAACCTCCTGCATCATATAGACCACAATGTTTGAAAGACAGGAATTAACAACAAAAGAAACAACAGACATTCCACCATCTCCTGAAGACTGAACATGTTACCCAATAATGAATGGGTTGTGGAAGAAATCTGAAGGGAAATTGTAAAATTTCTTGAACTGAATGATAGCACAACAAACGAAAACTTATGGGAAACAATAAAGGCAGTCCTAAGGGGAAAATTCACAGCATTAAATGTCTTCACAAAGATAGAGACACCTAATCATCCATCTAAAGGCATAGGAAAAACAACAACAATCCAACTCTAAGAGCCCTAGTTAAAATGAAATACTTAAGATCAGAGCAGAAATCAATCAATTAAAAACTAAGAAAATTTACAAAACAAAGAGCTTGTTGAAGAAACAAACAAGATTGATAAACCCCTATCCAATTTGTCCAAACAAAAAAAAAGGGAAGTCTCAAATTAACAAAATTAGAAATACACATCAAAAGCCTTATCCATTTTGATCAAGCAAGCTTCATCCCAAGGAGGCAATTATAATTCAACATATGGAGATCAACTTGATACACCACACAAATAAAAACAAGAACCACATGATCTTCTCATTAGAAACAGAAAAAGCCTTCACAAAATACAACACTTCATTATAAAAATGCTGGTGAGAATAGGCATGGAGGGTTTATATCTCAACAAAATAAAGGGTGTATACAAAATACTTAACCCAAATCACAATTTAATGGGAATAGACTCAAGGAGTTCCCACAAAGATTGGGAATAAGGCAGAGGTCCCCTCTTTCACCACAACTCTTTAACATAGTACTCTAAGTAATCACCCAAGTAATATGACAGGAGAAATAAATAAAATGGAAACAAATTGAAAAGGAAGAAGTCACATTTGCCTTGAGTGGCAGACAGTTTCAGGTTTACTGAGATGAACTCTCGGACCAGGCAGTTATAGAGGAAGGGATTTATTGAAGCTTACAGACCCAGAGGAAGTTCCATAATGGCAGAAGAAGCTAGCCTGTTTTCACAGGTCCAAACAGAGAAAGGAAGTGGGGGGGTTGTGCTACAACCCCAAAGCCACACCCACCAAACTGCACACTTCAGAAACTTTGAGTGGAGCGAGGCATTTTGCATATCATTAGATTGGAATATCGAATCCACCACCACACCTTAAAATCTGCCAAGTGACACCTCCTCCAACCAGAAGGATCTAAACTACAAACTAATAAAACACTGAATATATTTGTGAGCATCCATTGATTCAAACACTATTTGAAGATGACATGATCCTATACATAAGTGACCCAAAAGACACTACTATAAAACTTCTAAAGGTGATAAATTCCTTCAAAAAAGTGGCAGGATACAAAATCAACATGCAAAAATTTGTGGCCTTTCTGTATAAATATATACACAAAGAGAGAGAGAGAGAGAAACTAGTGAGCCTGCTAATGTTTAATAGCAACACACACACACACACACAAATCAAATACCTTGAAATAATATTAACCAAGAAAGTGAGAGACCTATATATTGAAAACATAAAATTACTCAAGAAAATTGAAGAGGACATGAGAAGATGGAAAGGCCCTCCAGGTTCCTAGATAGGCAGAATTAGTATTGTGAAAATGGCAATCCTACCAAAAGCAACAGACAAATTCAATGAAATACCAAAATAAATCCCAACTTAATTTTTTGAGATAGACAATCTCAAAATTTATATGCAGTGTCATAAGGCCTCAGATATCCAAAAATATCCTCAGCAAAAAAACACATCTGTAGGTGTCACCATGTATTACCTAAAGCTGTGCTATAAATCCATAGTAAGATAGACATATAGACCAATGGAACAGAATAGTAGACCTGACCCTTATTCAAGCAACCACAGTTACTTGATTTGTGACAAAGGATCCAATAGTGTTCACTCAATGGATGGTGCTGGTCAAACTGGATAATCACATTTAGAAAAATGAAACTAGGCCCATTCCTCTCACCATGCACAAAGATGAACTCCGAGCTAGGCATAATAGTGCATGCCTTTGATCCCAGCACTTGGTAGGCTGAGGTAGGAGGATCACTATGGGTTTTATGCCACCTTGAGAATATAGAAAGAGTTCCAGGTCAGTCTAGGCTATAGCAAGACATTATCTCAAAGACAAACAAGCAAAACAACAACAACAACAAAAAAAAAAAAAAACCTCTAAGTGGATTCAAAATCTTTACTTATGACCTGAAACTCTTAGTTTTCTTTAAAAAAGAAAAAATAGAGAGAACACTGTATGACACAGGAATAGGGAAAGGCTTCCTGAATAATGCCCCAGTAACTGAGAAAATTAATAACCACTTAACCAGTGGGATCTCATGAAGCTTTAAAAGTTCTATAGAGACAAACATACCATAAACAGAGCCAACACAGTACCCACAGAAAGGGAGAAAATCTTGACCAACTTTACCATGGACAGGGGCTTAATATCAAAAATCTACAAAGCACTCAAAAACTGAACAATAAAAATCAAACAATCCATGCAGAAAAATGCGGCCAAGAACTGAATATGGAATTCTCAATGGAAGAAATACAAATGGCTAATACTCAAGAAAATTTTCAACATCCTTAACCAACAAAAAATGCAAATTAATACAACTATGAGACTCCATCTTACTCCAGCTGTTTATAGCTGTTTAATTCACAATAGCTAAAAATTGAAATCAACTCAGATGTCCATTATTTGATTACTGGACAATGAAATTGTAGGAAATAGCACCAAGTTGGAGCAGATCATCCTAAGCCACCTACACAAGCACAGAAAGAGAAATGTTTCATGTTCTCCCTCATCCGTGGTTCCTAACCCAAACACAGCGAGTAGCAGTCATATCTGATGGGCAACTTGAGGGTCAGGTAATAAGGATGTAATTTTGTTGAAAAGGGGGAAGGGAAGGGCATTGGAAATGCATGCAAAATTAATCCAAAATGAACTGTTCCCTAGAAAACATTTTCCTGGATAGCAGACTATATGATACAACCTCAACAGGAGTATATAGCAATTGTTAAGCAAAAGGGCCCTGGAGAAGATGGTATGAAAACTAACCCTAAAACATCTGGATATGGCTTATAACTCCCAGTACCAGAAATTGGATACAACCCACATTGAGCTGTTGACCACAGAGATCTACAAGGTCCCCAAACCAAAACAGGCTTATGCCAAAGCACTTGATTATTCACCTGAGGTAAAAGGTAAGACACTATTAATAAATACACTATATGTGGCTGACATAGAACATTGAAAGTTCTGGGTGGAATCTTGAAGGAAGCCAGTCCCCAGATGCTCTGCCCATATGGTGCTGGACATGAGCTGCTGGGGGAAAATGACCAACAACTTGAGTGCTAACAGGAACACTGCTATAGAAAAGCAACCACCATGACAACATAGACATGCCTGTGCAGTACCGGTGCCCAGACTAGGTTGGTAAACAATGGCTTTCTAATTGGCTAAGAGATCTGCTCAGTGGAAAGAAACCCTTAGCTGGAAGTGGGAACAAATTCAGAATCCTATGGAAACCAAAATTATAGACTCCAAGAAGCTCCCACTAGCAGCCAAAATAGTGGCTATACCTACCTAAATCTTTCTTAATTAATAATGTGTATCCCATTGAACCTATGCTGACCTCAGCAGCCTTTGGAGAATCCACTCTGCTCTTCTTTTTCAGAAGGCGGCTAGAACCAGGAGATGAAACACCCCTTTCACATCAGCCAGGGCCCAGGTGAAACCACAGAGGAGTTGATGAGATGAGCAAAATTGCTGCTTTAATAGAAAGTCTTTCATCCATTGACAGTATCATGGAGACAGACACAGAGAAGACTCAAAATGCACAAAAGCAGAAATCCAGAATCTGCTGAGAGCACAGCACTAAAGTAGACTTAAAACACACATAATATGCCTCATGGGATTTTGTGGAAGAGGAGATGAAATGAATGTAAAAGCCACAGTATGGAAGGGAATGTCTAGAGGCATTTCCCCCCTACCCCCAACAATGACTGACTGATACTCTCACATCTGTAACCTGCAAACATTGGGAGAATAACAGCAATCACACAGAGATGGGCCTTCAGTGAAATGGGGTCAGGGAGAATGTAAATTATTGAATTATGTATCCATATAACTTTCGAATTAATAAAAATAAAAATTTAAGCTATCTTCAGAATTCTACTATTTTTATAAATTATTTTTTATTGAAAGTGAAGGAAATAAGATCTAAATATGTTATAAAAATTAAACTTGTATATTTAGTATTGTTGCAGGTTGTCATAACAGATAAAATAGTCAGATGAATGTTAGTTTTGAGACAAAGAAACAAACACTGGCATTGCATAATTGCTAACAATAGCATGGTCAAGACTCAAAAGCAGTTTCTTAAAACAAATCAGGACAACAAAGAGTCAGCATTATATAGAAAATGTACCACTTAATTTCCCCAGAGCATAGACACACCTGTGCACATGTAAGCATATGCAAGTGTGTGTAAGCGCGCACACACACACACACACACACACACACACACACCAAACTAATTGTTCTATTTCCCCTTCCTTCCCATAAATTCTCATAATGGCTTTTAATTAAAGGATCTTTATCAGTATAATCTCCAGTATACTCACTAATTGTTAAAGTAATATGCTTCCAAGAAAATTTAGAAACAGAACTAGAATGTTGTAAATAAAAATAGGAAGTTGACTCTCTGTGGTTATATAGTGAGGACAACTTTTCCTTGTTCAAGTATTTTAACTAACTTGTGCCACTTAGTACAAAGAGCCAGATTAATAATTTATATTATTTTTATTGCTGGTATTATTTTTACCAATATTTTTTCTCCCAAATTGGGCATTTTAATAATAATTTAGGTTAGAGAGTAAAACACTAGAGGTAGAAATAAACATAATTATACTATAATAACATACATCTTGAGCAAAGGTATAAAGATATTAATGTTCGTCACTTGTTTTCAATCATGAAATTCGTGTTTTTTGTTTTTGTTCTGGCATGTTGGTGGCTGTCAGATTATGTATTATTTAAAAAAGAGGACAAGGGAAGATTATATATATATTGGATTTCTCTCTCTTCTTATATATTAGCAGCCTTATTAAATAGGTATGTATATATGTGTATATATATATATATATATATATATATATATATATGGAGAGAGAGAGAGATATGTTTATGTACAAGAAAAAAATTAGTGATGAAAATATTTTATCTTTAATATTTATAAAATATGTTTAATTTATTTTCAAGGAAGGAGAGATGGGGAGGGGAAGAAACTGAATGGGTATACAAAAGCCTTTTGCCACTGCAAAACTCCAGATGCATGTGTTACTTTGTGTATCTGGCTTTATGTGGGTACTGGGTAATTGAGACAAGGCCATCAGGCTTTGTATGCAAGTGACTTTAACTGTTGAATCACAACAGCAGCCCTCAAGTTAATATTTTAAATAAGTAAAATAGCATGTAGGTGCAATAAATATAATGAATAAAACGTTGATGAGCCTATTTATAGAATAAATTAAGTAGATAAATAGTCTTCAATAACCTAAAGGAAAAGTTAAAATAGTTTTGTTTTTATGCATGTGAGACATGTTTTTTACTCTTTTTAAATTCATTACTGACTTTGTTCAATGTGACACTAGTCAAATTAACCATGTTGAAGCCTTCTTTTGGATAAAATGTATTTATGCAATGTGCGTGTGGAGTATGGAGATCACTGATGAAAAGGACTGAAATTATTTTTGATCCTCTTAATTGTTTTGACACTCAACTATCCAAACAAGCATGAGGAAACTTTTTGAATGAATCTGAAGTATAGAAAACAGACAAGCCAAAATAAGTGACTCATGTTATCATGAGGAAGAAAGGATGCTGGCTTATGCAGAAAATAAATTTGAGAAAGTCATTTTATAGAAGTAGAAAATATAGGGTGAGAGATGCAGTTTTCATAGTAGCATGTTGAACCAGCATGGCTGAGGCCCTGGATTTGTTCCAGTTAAAATAAATGAATAAACAAATAAATAAATATTGATCATATAATATGTATCAAAAATATAACAACAGAGAACTCAAAAATCACAGATTTAGGGCTGGGGAGATGATTAGTTTTTAAGACAACTTGCCTGTGAAGCCTCAGGACCCAAATTCAGCTCTCCAGAACCTATGAAAGACAGATGCATATGGTGGCACATGCATTAGGTTCATTTGCAGTGATTGGAGGCCAGACTTAGCACATTCTCTCTCTCTATCTGTCATAATAAATAAGTAAATAAAATATTTTTTAAAAAATCAAATATCACAGTTTAAAACTAATGAGACAAATAGGAAAATATTTAAGTATATACAAATATCATGACATGTCTTCATTTTATCAGGCAATATATGATGATATTGGTATTTGCATGATAAGAAAATAAATAAAACTTTTAACTTTTTCATTTTTATATTGCACTTACTTTTTAATAATTAAAATCCAAAACAAGTGCAAGTGAATATAATAATATTTCATTACCCAACCTAACTTAAAAAAATTTTCCTCAATTTTTTTTTTTTTTTAATTTTATTTATTTGAGAGCGACAGACACAGAGAGAAAGACAGATAGAGGGAGAGAGAGAGAATGGGCGCGCCAGGGCTTCCAGCCTCTGCAAACGAACTCCAGATGCGTGCGCCCCCTTGTGCATCTGGCTAATGTGGGACCTGGGGAACCGAGCCTCGAACCGGGGTCCTTAGGCTTCACAGGCAAGCGCTTAACCGCTAAGCCATCTCTCCAGCCCCTCAATTTTTATTAACATTTTTCATGATTATAAAAAATATCCCATGGTAATACCCTCCCTTCCTCCCTCCACTTTTCCCTTTGAAATTCCATTCTCCATCATATCCCCTCCCCACCCCCAACAATAACACTGCCTGAAGGAGGCAGTTAATATTTTTTAAAATATTTTTTTAATTTTTATTCAAGATATATATATAGAGAGAGAAATTGGCAGGTAGAGAGAGAAAATGAGCATGCCAGGGTCCCCAGCTGTTGCAAAAGGACTCCTGATGTGTGTGCCCCCTTGTGCATCTCACTTACATGGGTACTGGGGTACATGCATACAGAGAAAACCTAGGTCTTTTGGCTTTGCAGCAAGCGCCTTAACTGCTGTGGTGGTTTGATTCAGGTGCTCCCCATAAATGTAGGTGTTCTGAATGCTAGGTTCCCATCTGATGGAGATTTGGGAATCAATGCCTCCTACAGGCAGTGTTATTGCTGGGGATGGGCTTATGGGTAAGCCCCTGGCCCCAGATAAAGATTTCCAGTACTGTAAGTAGCCAAGTGGCAGTAGTGGAATTGGAACTCCAGAGACTCATTGCTGGTTAGAATTATCAGACTTGGAGATTTATCACCGACCAGAGCTGTTGGACTTGGAGCTACAGAAACTGATATTTGCCCTATTTAATCCTGTATTGGTTGAATATTTATTTGCTATGCCCAATGCCATCTTTTGTAGTGTGAATATTTGTTCTGTGCCATTATGGGCTTGTTTTTTTTTTTTTTTTTTTTGTATTATGGCTTAGTTAAAATATCTTGGAGTATGGGGATCCATGAACATCATTAGGATTGATAAAAAAAATGTGGACTTTTAAAGTTAGATGAATGCATTACACTTTATATTATGGATGACTATCAGTTTATGGGGACCAGAGGCAGAATGTGGTGGTTTGACTCTCAGGTGTCCCCCATAAACTCAGGTTTTCTGAATGCTAGATTCCCAACTGATGGAGATTTAGGAATTAATGCCTCCTGGAGGCAGTGTATTGTGGGGGCAGGCTTTTTGGTATTATAGCCAGTGTGCCCTTGCCAGTGTTTGGCACACTCTCTTGTTGGTACTGTCCATGTTATGTTGGCCAGGGGGTGAAGTCAACCCTTTACTCATGCCTTCATTTTCCCCTGCCAGCATGCAGCTTGCCTTGAAGTCTGGAAGACAAAATAGACCCTTCACCCCTCCCCAAAGCTGCTGTTGGTTGGGTGATTACTGCCAGCAATGAAACCTTTACTGTAATAATCACTAAGCCATCTCTCCAGCCCCCACCTAACTTCAATGGCTAATGTTACATAAGTATCTGTAAAGAATAACTATAATAACTCTATTGGTATTTTCGATGGCATATATATATATATATATATATATATATATATAAACATGTATATACACATACATATATATATTAGATAGATTGATAGATAATATTTTAGTCTTTTTCAAATAAAATGTAATTTTCTGAGGAAATTCCACTTGTTTCTCTGATAAATAAATAAATAGCAGCTGTGAAATATGCCTTTTAAAATACCTGTGCTCTATGCTTTCAAAACACACCATGTGTTTTACCCTAACTATTGTGATTCACAAAATATTCCCAAACATTCAATTGGTATTTATTAATATATTTACAACTAATGTGCATATGTTTTAAGCAAAAATATTAAAATTTGCAAAATATTTATAAGGATAAGGGGAATAACAGATTGATAAAAAATTTTACTTTCTTTACAATGTGAAGTCTTTTCTTCCTCTTTTTATATTATTTTTTTACTTTTTGTCAGAAACCTATGCTATAGGGTATGATTTGGAAAATTACATCCGGGAGAATAAATGTGTTTTAAATGGCACCCAAAGGGCCCCAAAGAGGTAATGAACCTGGTATTCTCTATGAACCAGATTCATTTTAAAGACACCGTTTCACAGATGAGGCATATAGCTAATTATACTTGCACATTTAGCTAGCTGCTTAGCCATGCAAAATGAGTAATATTATGGGCTGTGAGTCACCAAGCAACATGCCATATGGACAGAATTTTCTGGAAATTGTATATCTTTTCAAAACTTTATGACCATATTGTTTCTTTATGAGATAAAGTATGCATTTTGTAAAGTTGTTTCTCTCCATTAAAACTTCTTGGACTAATGTTTTAAATTTTAAAGTGGTGTTAATTATTTTAAGCTAATCTTTATATAGAGATGGACTTCAATTTTGAAATGGCATTAATCAGCATTATATGCTCTACTTTACACATGCTATCTCTAATAAGAGCTTTAATAAGAGCCCAGTCGAAAGTTTTTGTCACACTAAGAAAAAAAAATAGAAACAAATTAAATTCTAATTTCAAAATTTAAATCAAGTTATGAGGGTATTTTTCTAATCACATTTATTCAAATTCAACTAAATTTTATAAAGTGAGAAATTTTGTAAAATGTGAACAGTCAGGGTCTATGTTGAAAAGGGAAGGGAAGAATGAATGTTTGTCAGCATCTATGATCCAACCCATACTCTTGCAGTCTGCTCCTTCACAGTCACAACTCCAGACATTAAAATGTATACTAATATTAGCAATATGTTATACTCCTAAAATGCCAATACTAGGAAGTTAAATGCTAACTTAGTTAATAAAATTAAACAGCTATTTATTATCTTAATTAAAGATAAGAGTATAGACTGGAAACTAAAATCTGTGTATTTTGGGGGACAATGCTTATATTATTATAAAAATTAATGTCCAATGATCAGATTTACTTTAAGACATGTAAGAATAACTTTATTTCTATTTATTTGTGTTATCTGGAAGATATGATATGGAAGAAAAAAAATACCTTGACAGTAGTTTTCTTAATTTTTGGTTTAATATATTAATTATATTTTAAGTAATTTAACATATAATTATTTATTCCTGCCTAGTTTTTACTATTTTAGTATTGTAATACAACTTTAAAAACCTTTTTATTATTTCTTTATGTATGTGCTGGGGAATCAAACCAGGGATATCAGGCATTCCAAGCAAATGGCTTAATTTCTGAGTCATCTCTCTAGCCCCAGTAATGCCTTTTTATTTTATTTAGATTTGTTATAGTCAGTTCCATACTATTGGGATGAGGATCTAACCAAAGACGGTTTATGGGAGGAACAGGTTTACTTCAGGCTTATAGATCTAAGGAAATTTTCATCAATGGTGGCAGAAGTTTGCTCCCTTTCATAGATCCAAGCAGAGAGAAACTGCCAAATAGCCAGGAGTACAAGCAAGCAGAAACCACCAAAGCTGAAACTGCTTTCAAAACATCTTTGGGCTGGAATGCAGATCTTTTCCCAAACCCACCTTATGTATATATCCCAGTATCCACCCCCTGTGACATCTCCTCCAGCAAGCTGATAAAGACTTGAACAGGAAGCTTAACCTTAATCAAAAAATGCCTGAGGATATGGGGGACATACATTTACATTAAAAAAAAAAACAATATTTAAATTGAAAGACTGTTTAAAAAATTGTATAATTTCATCTCTCCAGCCATCTTCATTGTCTCACCTTCCTCACAAACTTTACACTGAACCCCCAACTATTCTTACTTCTTTTTTTTTTTTGGTTTTTCGAGGTAGGGTCTCACTCTTGCCCAGGCTGACCTGGAATTCACTATGGAGTCTCAGGGTGACCTTGAACTCACAGCGGTCCTCCTACCTCTGCCTCCCGAGTGCCGGGATTAAAGACGTGTGCCACCACACCTGGCTTATTATTCCCTCTTTTATTTGATGTCTTCTGTTTTTTCAGTCCTCTTGCAACTTCTATGACAACATTCTGATAGGCCCAATATTATAATATTATGCAGGTTTTGGGCAGATAGCAACATTCCTTTTTGGGTCAAGAATGCAAAAACCACATTGTATCTGAAAGACAGTATTATTTTTTCCTTTTTTAAAAAATTACTTCTCTATTCAGCAAATATAGGCAGTTTGGTACCATTATTAGGCTCATCCATGACCTAACCCTCCCCATTGGTCCCTCCTTGTTGAGGTATATGGGTCATGCCTTGTGGAGTTAGCCCACAGTTATTGGTATGATAAATGTCTCTGCATATCCTGACCCAACATGTGGCTCTGACATTCTTTCTGCCCCCTATTCCGCAAAATTTCTCTGAGTCATGCTGGGTTCATTTTTGGTCTGCTTCAGTGATGAGGTGTTGGGGGCCTCTGAGGCTCTGGCTCTCTGATTTGGTAGGAGTTGATTTTTTTCTGTATTGGTCTCCTTCCCCTTTGTGCTGATATCTGGTTCATCAGGAAATCAGCACCCTTGCTTGTTTCCCTAATTTTCCTTAGTTTCAGCCTGGGGCCCTTTTGAGGTATGATGGGGTGGCTCTCTCCTTAGGATCTACATCTATCTGAAAAAAGAGAAGCAGATTCTCCAAGGGAGAGTACGTTAGTTCCAGAACAAATGAAATAACCCTTTTTTTTTTTTTAATAGAGAGTTTAATAGGTGTAGGCCCTCTTGTAGCCCATGATTGATGGTAGCTTGATATTGGAGAGAGGGTTTGTGTTTGGATATGATTCTGCTTGTTTCCCAGCTCCAGCTATGGGTTCTGTACACTGAGGGGATCAGTTAGCCAAATCAAGAGCAGTTGGTTCCCCACCATGGCTGTGTGCCACTATTACACTTGTGTGGGTATCACAACAGTTATTTGTTGCTAAGTAGGTTAGACCATGAGTTGCTTGGAGGGAGAATGGTTATTTCCCCCAGTCGCCCATGTAGCACCCTCTGGTACTAGATATGCTGACTGTCTGGGGACTGACAGCCATGCCATTCCATTTTTTGTGTCAGCTGCATATGGTGTCTTCAGCAATAGGGTCTTACCACTAACCTTTGGTGGGTCATCAAGTACTCTGACATAAATCTGTCATTCTTTTAGGAAACCCTGTAGGTTTCTCTGATCAAAAGCTCATTGTGGATGATAGCCCCATGCTGGTACTGGGAGTCACAGGTTAGTGCCCACTAAGAAAATAAGGAAGAATATAAGTAATATATAAGAGTTAGGGAGGAGAGAGAGAGAGAGAGAGAGAGAGAGAGAGAGAGAGAGAGAGAGAATGGGCATGCCAGGGCCTCCAGCCACTGCAAATGAACTACAGATGCATGCACCTCCTTATGCACCTGGCTTATGTGGGTCCTGGGGAATTGAGCCTCCAACCATGGTTCTTAGGCTTCACAGGCAAGCGCTTAACCGCTAAACCATCTCTCCAGCCCAGAAAGACAGTATTTTAAGCATCCTTCCCCTTTAGCTCTTACATTCTTGCAGCCACCTCTTCAGGTATGGTCCCTGAGCCTTGGAGGTTGTGATAGAGGTGCCTTGCTTAGTGCAGAACACAAAACTTTCACTTTTCTTAGCATTATGATCACTTTTTAAAATAAATATTTTCTATTTATTTATTTACTTATTAGAGAGAGAAAGAGGGAGAGAAATAGAAAGAGAATGGTCACACCAAGGCCTCTAGCCACTGCAAACATACTGCAGACACATGTGCCATCTTGTAAATATGGCTTATGTGGGTCCTGAGAAATTGAACCTTGGTCCTTAGGCCTTTCATGCATGTACATTAACTACTAAGCCATCTCTCCAGTCCCTGTGATCATTTTTGAGAAACTCCAGTGGTCACTAAGAAGCTTCTCTATCTAAAAGTGAGAGCAACATAATATATGGGCATAAATGTAAATATTTAGAAGACAATAATATAGACATAACATATTGCTGTAGCCAAATAATAGGAGTAGATCTCCCTATCCCCAGAACCTATGATCTTCATAGCCACAGTCTTTTGACTAGACTTCAATCATCCTTCCCTCATGGAGTGGACCTCAAGTTCAATTTGAGAACAATTCACACATAGCACACATGTCACTATTGCACTAGAGTATACATCTTGCTCAACTGGCATGTTGTATATTTTGCAGTGTCCACTGATGGTTAAGACCACCAATAACTTTTCTTCTTCAGCATGTTCATACCATCTTAGAGCACTGTAACAGTTAGTTGGCAGAGAAGATGCTTTAACACAGGTCCTGCTTGATTTCTCAGTGTCTGCATGCAAAGTTTGTGGTGTCCTCAGCATAAGGGCCCTACCTTGTAGTACTAGCAGGAAACCAAGAGATTTGGAAATACCTGATATTGTTTAGGTGGTCTTAGGTGTCTTCCTGACAAACTCATTGGGAGAAATCACACTTCTGACACTGGGATTTTTCTGTAACAACCTATGGCTTTGGGGCATAGCATTATCTACTCTCCATAGGTTCTCCCCAAACTGTTGTTTTTCTTTTTTAAGGCAAGCCCAACATATTGGCCTTTCTTTATTTTTATTTTTATTTTTATGGAAGAGTGAGAGTGAATGAGGGAAAGAGACAGAAAGGGAAACAGAGAGATAGGAGAGAATTGAAGTGCCAGGTCCTCCAGCCAGTGCAATTGCACTCCAGATGTGTGTGTGATACCCTGTGCACATGTGTGAACTTTCACGCTTGCATCACTTAGTGCATCTGTCTTACATGGGACCTATTTAGTTAGCTCAGTCTGGGTTAAATTCACTATAATTATCCTGAGTCAGACTCGGGAATACTAAGATTACATGCATAAGTCACCATGCTTACTCATATATCGTATGTGTGCTTAGCCTGTCTGTACATTTGTTTTGCTTAGCCCTCTTCTTAATTCAAAACACTGGTCATATTCCTTGGAATAAATAAAAGAATGTAATCATTTAATTACAGTTTGAAAATTTAATGTTTCCTATAAATTGTAGCTTGATTCTGAAGTTCAAACAGTACTATGTTGCATAGAATTTTGTCTCATACCTTAAAAAAAAAAAATCATGGGTCTTGGGGGGCACAAAACTGGACCCAAATGGAACTGATACCATAAAATCTTATATCCTGGAAGACAAACTAAAAGGTTGAACCTTCATCAAGTCCTTAGGGGAACACCTGAATCACAGGGCCCAGGAAGGTTATGATTAAGACTAACCCTAATTCCCTCCTGTTTCTTCTCTCTTTCTCTTTTTTATTACCTACCTTTTTCTTCCTTCTTTTCCCTTGGTGCTGGCCTGTAACTCTCAGTACGAGCATATGGTTAACATCTACAATGAGCTGTTGATTAGAGAGACCTATGAGGTTTCTCAAAGGAAGACAGAGTGCTGTCAGAGCACCTGATTACCCACCAAAGGTTAATGGTAAGACCCTACTGCCAAAGATACCATATGGTGTTGGTAGGGGACAGGAAGAGACATGGCTGGAATCTGGAAGAGAGTCAGTCCCCAGAAAGTTAGCTGTCTAGTGCCAGGAGTTGCTACATGAGCAACGGAGGTAAAATGACCAACATCTTTCCAAGCAATTCGTGGTCTAAGCTACTCAGCAGCAAACAACCTGGAGTGATGCTCACCCATGTGCAGTAGGGGCACACAGCCATGGTGGGTAACCAGCTGCTCTTGAATTGGCTAATGGATCTGCTCAGTGGAATGGAACCCATATCTGGAACTGAGAAACAAGTCAGAACCATATCCAAACGACAAGTTCACTCTCCTATATCAAGCTCCCACCAGTCTTGGGCTTCAAGAGGGCACATATCTATTAAATTCTCTCTAATATAATAATGTTTTTCCCATTTATCCAGTGCTGACTTCACTCTCCATTGGAGAATCTGCTTACTTTTTTTTCAGATGGGTGCATAACCTGAGGAGAAAATCAGCCCATTGTGCCTCACCAGGGCCCTAGCTGAAACCATAGAGTAATTGGGGAAATGAGCAAGAGTGCTGCTTTCTTGGTGAACCTGGTATCAGCACAGGGGTGGAGGAGATAGACATAGAGAATACTCTACACTTGTCAAAACAGATATCCAGAGACACAGAAGTTCCCAAGAGCTCATCACTGAAGAAGACCTAAAATGAACCCAACATGGCTCAGGGAAATTCACAGAAGAGGGTCTGGATTATTAGAGCCAAAAGTTGGGGCGTTATGCACAGAGACATTGCCTCTTCCCCATAACTGATGGCTATCCCAACAATACAACACCCACAGTCCCCAAGGAGTAGGACCCCCTTGGAGGGGAGAGGACAGGAAGAAGGCTAAGAATGGTATCAACATGGCTGTTTTTACAGTGAGTATGTATGCAACTAATAAGGAAAACAGTCATAGAGTTGATTATTAACTGTAAAGTCTGGAGTGAAGTCAGTCATACTACATATATGACAGCAAGTTTGAAAGGACTTTCAAAAGGAAAATCGATGCATTTCCTCCAACATAGCAAATGTTCAAGTAAAAACTGATATTATAAATGACAAATAGGCTGACCCTCTAGTAAGGTCCCCTTTTGTATAGTTAATTCATGAGTGTTTCACACAGTGATCTTTACACTCTCTATCATATTCAGTTCATGGGGGTCTGCTGTGTACCTGACCTTTCTTCTGTGATACAGATTCATGTCTCATTATTTAAAATGTTATTATTTATCCAATAATTGATGTTTTACCAAGAATTATAAACTAATTATTGAAAATGCTAATTTTAATCATTTAGTATTCAGAAGAAAGCTGCAATTGATTCTAAAATTTAGGTATATCCCATTTAAAAATCTGTGCCTTTAAATCTGATTTTGATGATATTTTCCTTTTAGTACACCTGGTGCTGAAAGTGTTTAGTTTTCTGCCCTTTATTTCCCTTTTTTTTTCTTTTTCAGCTATAGGGTAAACCATATGGTATAAATGACTCCTCTTGAATGTATTTCACTATATAAAGGAAGTAAGAAGGTGTGAAGAAAAAATCATGTAAGTAAACAACAAAAAAAAAAAAAAACAAAAACAAAACTTGACTCATCACCTTCTTGGAGTAAATAGTAAGGCATATTTTTGCTTTTAACAGCTTCTAAAAATGACCAAAGTAATTTTCGTATGGTTAATTGTTGTTATTAACTTGGTTGTATCTTGAATCACTCAGAAGACAAATTTCTCAGTATGCACACAAGAGGGTTTGTAGATTAGGCAAGACCCACCTTAATTGTGGGCTGCACGCTGCCATGATCTGGGAACCCAGACTGAAAAGCATGCTGAGAATCAGCACTAATCTGTCTCTCTCTATCTCTCTGCTTCCTGACTGGGGGCACAGTATGACTGACTCCCTCCTGCTCATATAAACCATGTCTTCTCTATCATGCACTGCATGTTCTGGAACTATATCAGCCAAAATAAAATCTTCCTCCTTGGAACTTCTTCTCAAGTATTTTGTCACCACAACGAGATGGTAGCTAATACACAAATGAGTGATGCTTTAGCTAGTAACATATTTGACTTATTTTATGTAACAATTTTTTTCTGGGTTTAAATTTAAAATATAGATTTGCTTTATCAAAATTAATTTATTATTTTAATAATAATAATTTATTATTTTAACATGCACCTTTAATCCCAGCCCAAGGGAGGCAGAGGTCATCAGATCACTGTGAGTTGCAGGCCAACCTGGGACTACAGAGTAAGTGGGCTAGAGTGGTAGTAAGACCTTATTAAAAACAAAAACAACAACAACAACAAAAGTTGCTTATACTTCACTTTTCCAGATATGAAAATCAAACAGGTAAAAATTTAAGGATCATTACTCTAATATCTCAGAATTAGAAATTTTGACAATAAACATTGACATTTTATTTTTATAATTATGAAAATATGAAGTGAAATAATAATGCCCATGAAATTTAACTCTAATATGAAATAAAATATACTATCCATGAGCCACATTAGAAACATAATTGTATGCAAGAAGTGACAGTCAATGCCTTTGATAAATTTAATATGCTTTGAAAATTAGTGATATTTTTGTTGATAATGATATAGCAATACACCTTTAAATCTCTAAGTATTAGCTATATACAAAATATTATGCAATGCTTTATAGCTACATTTTTTAAACTTTCCTTCAAAAATAATTTGGGGGTGGGGTTTGAGGAAAGGTTTCGTTCTAGCTCAGGCTAACCTGGAATTCACTATATAGTCTCAGGGTGGCCTTAAACTCATGGTAATTCTCCTATCTCTGCATCCCGAGTGCTGAAATTAAAGGCAGGTGCCATCACTCCTGGCTTCAAAATTCTTTTTCTAACTCAGATAACCACACTTAGTCACCCTAAGCTAAATGCAAATGTTAGGCATACCAGAAGAGAAACAAGTCAGAACCATATCCAAACATAAGCCTGCTCTCCATTATCAAGCTACCACTAATTGTGGGCTACAAGAGGGCCTACACCTATTAAATTCTCTATAAAAAAGTAAGGATTATCTCATTTGTCTGGTTCTAGCTCCCTCTTCGTTGGAGAATCTGCTTCTTTTTTTCAGATAGATGTAGATCCTCAGGAGATAGCCACCTCATCATACTTCAAAAGGGCCCCGGTTGAAATTAAGAGCAATTGGAGAAACAAGCAAGGGTGCTGTTTTCTTGGTGAACCTGGTACCAGCACAAGGGGGAAGGAGATCAATACAGAGAAAAATCAACTCTTACCAATTCAGAGATCCAGAGACCCAGAGGCCCCCAGCACCTCATCACTGAAGCAGACCAAAAATGAACCCAACATGGCTTAGGGAAATGTTGCAGAACAGGGGGCAGAAAGAATGTCAGAGCCACATGTTGGGTCATGATATGCAGAGACGTTTATCCTACCCATAAATGTGGGCTAACTCGAGAATGCATGACCCATATACCTCAACAAGGAGGGGCTAAGGGGAGGGGGTAGGTCATGGATGAGCCTAATAATGGTACCAAATTGACTGTATTCGCTGAGTACAAAACTAATTAATAAAAAAGTAAAATTTAAAAAACTGTCTTTTTACCATCACAAATTAGAAGTTTAAGGATAGTTTGTGAACTGATTTGATATGTATCCACACATAAGTTGTAAGTATTGTTATAAGAAATTTTCAAAGAAAAATTCACTAACTATTCAGGAAAATCATTTATGATAATGTGATTAATTCATTCTTATCAAATATTTAATGCTTAGATAGTAAGTATTCTAACTGAATTACTATTTCTTGATAAAAGTATCCACACAAATGAGTTCATAACTCTAATAATAAAATCCAAGTGGAGACTATTACCATATCCTTGAAAACTGAGAAGAGAAAAAATGCATTTATTTTTACATTAACACTGTGATGGTAAAACAAATAATTGTACTGAAGGATCCAGGTCTTAAATCTAGATTTCTCTTTTGTTAATCCACCTATGCTGTTCAAAAGTCTACTTGAAAAGTATGAAACTATTCAAGTGGATAATCATATTTGGGGAAACTGAAATGGTAGGATTGTATTAATTAAAGTACCTGGGCCTTAACATTTCTCTGTAAAAGAAAATAACATATGCTTGGTTGGCAGATAATGTCAAAAAGTAAAAAAAAAAAAAAAAAAAAAAAAAGACTTTCCCAAATGCATAAAGTTATGTATTATCACTGGAGAAATTATTCATTTTTTACACATGCTTCATTATTTATACATGTGATATACATCAAACCTTTCTACACATGTGTACAACAAACATAAGAACATAAGGTGTAATTTCCCCTCATGACAGGTAAAAAATAGAACTATGCTCTGTCTGAATGCAGGAGGGCATTTTCTTTTCTATAATTTCAAGAGTCTTTCAAATTCCCTAAGTATTTGAATGTCTTAGGAGATGCATGTGATCCCTCCTGTCTGCACCAACCCCTGTACTTCTGTTGTCATCTGCAATGAGCATGACAGAGTCCAAGCTGATACCATGGTATTTGAACTTCTAGCCTTCAATTCCCAAATTAAAACCCATTTACTTAATGAATACCAGACCTCCCTGGTGTTTACATAAGAACATACTTCTGATTCACAAATGGATATGGTACAGCATCTGCTATATAATATTAGAAATAAACTTAGCCAATTTAGACTTGAACTTATGAATCAGAGCAAAGAAAAAATTTATACCAAGTCATTCTATAGACACTACACAGATGATTTTGCCAATAATATCTGATGTCTGGGTTCTTGGAATTCCTCTGTCCAAACTATTGTGGGCTCTTTTTTTTTAAGTTGCATGAATGATTCCATATGATTAATTATTTTCCATTTAGGTTATCCATTTTACTTTTTGCTGTCAAAGAATTTTAACACTTCCTTTGCTGATTTCAACATTTTTATTTTAAAGAAAAATACTGTGAACTTTACTTTATGAACCTGTTTCCTATTAGTCATAATTTTATGCTCCCTCTCCTCCACCCTGACTTCCCTGAGGGCTTTCCAGTAGGCTTATCAGTTTTCACTGTGAGGTCACGAATGCACCAGTCAGTATCTATGGGAGGGTCATTGCTTCAGGACATTCCTTCCCAACACATGGCTCTTACAATCTTTCATCCATTCTTTCACAGTGTTCTTTGAGAACCTGTTATAAGTCTCCTAAATTTAATGAACTTTCAGTAACTTCTAATTTTCTGCTTTGAAGGATTTTGAGTCTCCTCAGTATCCACAACCCATGTCCCTGGAAGAGGTTCTCAGGCTATTAATGAGATAGATTTTTTATATATTTTTTTTCATATGAAGGAATGAATTCAAGTTCCAAAAAGGGATCCTCAAAATAAGTCAATCAATACAGAGTAAAGTGGGAAACTGAGAATGGGTTATCTAAAATTATGTGTCAAAATACTTCATAATGTCAGAGTGAGGCAACTTTTGGAGAAAGCTCCAATGGGATTGCGAAAACAAAAAGTGAGGGAAAGAACAAGTAATAACATCAAAATCAGTAAGTTCAAACACAAAATGATAGGCATATGAGCACATATTAAAGATTATTTTAAGGTAGTTTATAATTTGCCAAGGTCAAACTTATCTCAATGCTTTGTATATTTTTTTTTCAAATCTGGTTTTAATTAGTGTGTAGTATCAAAGGTTATTCAAAAAAAATCATTTGATTAAGTGGCCCTGGCTTTGGGGAAAGAAGTATTAGGGAAGCATTTTAATAGTGAGCAGGATAAATGGAAGGCCATCAAAGTACATTTATATGTGAACATTAGAAAGCATTTCTTTGAAGTGCTTCCTGATGAGATTCCACTTAGTTCAATGATCTTCCAAAAGGTTGTCACAGATTTCATCCACATTACAAGAGGAGAATTGGTGTGCATTCCTGATACACAAAGGAAGAACTTTGTTGTCTGGAGGATTTTATTACTTTTTTCAAAGTAGAGTCAGACTCTAACTCAGGCTGACCTGAAATTCACAATGGATTCTCAGGGTAGCCTTTAACTCATGGCAATCCTACCTCTGCCTTCCGAATGCTGCAAGATTTTGAAAGTTGTATTTATTTGTTCATTTTTGTTTTTATTCAACTATTTCTATTATCAATTCTGCCTATGAAAATGACTTTCTATATATCCTGTTGCATTTATGGAATAGTAAGCTCTTTATATTAAGCAAATGCTGCAGAAATGCATGGAGACACCAGTGCACAGATGGTGTTTTGATATATTTGAATGAGACATTTGAATTTATTGACTGGATTTTAAAAGAACTACTTGGCTAATTGAGATAAAACTTACCTTCTAATGAATATTTCCTCTTAGAAGAGAGGACCTTCTAACAATAATGATTAGTGGACTTCCTGTGGAATGTAACATTGATTTATTTTTTAAATACTTTACATTTTATTTATTTGATAGAGAGAAAGATGCAGTAAGTGACAGAGAGGGAGGGAGAGAGAGAGCATGAATGGGCATGGCAAGTCCTAAAGCCACTGAAAACAAACTTCAGGCACATGCACCCCTTGGTGTATCTGGCTTTATATAGGTACTGGGGAATCAAACCCAAGTCTTTAAGCTGTGCAGGCAAGCTCCCTTAATGGTTGAGCCATCTTTCCAGCCCATCATTGATTTAATTTTAACCTAGTTCTATGCAAAGCATTTCTGTAAATATTCATCTCATCCTTTCTTTCTAATACTTTACTTTCTGATATGTTTCAATGTTCTTAGTAGGGTCTCACAGAAGACTCATGGGTTATCTTGGCCTTGAAAAGGGATGAGTATCATTTATCTTCAAACACATTATCAGTGCTTCCAATCAAATCAGCCAGCAAGAAACAATGTCTACCCTTAATTTATGCTGAAGATTAAGTAGTTAAAAAAAAAAAAAGAGGCTTTATGGTTCAACCTCCCACAACCAACTAGGTCCTAGGATTGAATGGTATAAGAGTAGTAGGTGGGGCTGAAAACTGGAGGGAAAACCTGCAAATGCCTCTCGTGTGTGTGTGTGTGTGTGTGTGTGTGTGTGTGTGTGTGTGTGTATGTGTATCCCTTTTCTCTCTCTTTGTTTGCCACAGCTACCTGACAATTCCTTTCTGCTAAAGCCTTGTCCTTAACTCAGAGAGATGCCCTGCTCTACTTCAGTTCTCAGCTCAGGCACTATGGCCTAGAAAAGTCATGTACTTCTGGTTTTGTATTTCTTCAAGTTAGTGAATCAATATTGTTTTTGTTTATATATCTAGTCTTAAAATGGAATTCCATTTGTCAGATCTTAAGAAGAAAGTTAAAATTGGGCTGAGAGTATACAGAGTGTTCCAGGAATAAAGAAACATTTTTATAGTCCTGGGTTGAACCCTGAGCTCAAAAGGGGGTGGAGAGAGAGCTCAGTATATAAAATATATGCCTTAAAAACAAGAGGACCTGGGATTGATCTCCAGTAGCCACATATTCCATTCTGGGAAGCAAAGATAGGATGATCCCTTGGAGATCACTGGCTACACAATATAGTTTCATTGATGACATCCAAGCCAATGAGAGACCGTGACTCATAAAAGAGGTGGATGGCATTCCTGATGATGTCACTGTTGTTGTCCATTGGTTTCTATACATATGATTACACCCCCCCAAATATATGTGCATCTACACATGTAAAAATACAGACACACATGCAGATATAACACAGATGTAACCAAAATAAATAAATAAATAAAAATAAGGAACAAAAGAAGGAAGCAAGGAAGGAAGAAAGAAAGTAAAGTAGGGAGTGGGAAAAAGGAGAAAGGGAGGGATGATGGAAGGAAGAGAGAAAATTTATATATTATACAAATAAACTGATGAGCCGGGCATGGTGGCACATGCCTTTAATCCCAGCACTGGGAGGCAGAGGAAGGAGGATCATTGTGAGTTTGAGGCCACCCTGAGACTCCATAGTGAATTCAAGGTCAGCCTGGGCTAGAGTGAGACCCTACCTTGAAAAACCAAAAACATAAATAAATAAATAGATGAAATGCATACTGTGGAGAAAAACTCACTAAGTAAGCCTAACAGTATTCAGGTCAGACAAAATATAAGAAAGACGCTGTGGTGGTTTGATTCAGGTGCCACCCATAAAACTAGGTGTTCTGAATACTAGGTTCTCAGCTGATGGAGATGTGGGAATTAATGCCTCCTGGAGGCAGTGTATTGTTGGGGGTGGGCGTATGGGTATTATAGCCAGTTTCCCCTTGCCAGAATTTGGCACACTCTCATGATCTTGTTTTCCATCTGATGTAGGCCAGGAGGTGGTATCCATGCCTCTGATTATGCCATTGTTTCCCCCTGTCATCATGAAGCTTCCCCCTAGTGCCTGAAGCCAAAATATACCTCTTTTTTTTCTCACAAGCTACTCTTGATTGGGTGATTTGTACCAGCAACGCAAACCTGACTGCAAAATGAAGTTGGTATGGGGACAGGGTTGCTGCTAGACACCTGACTGTGTGGCTTTGGCCTTTTGGAGCTGATTTTCAAGAGGAATGTGCAAGGATTTGAAACCTTGGCCTAAGAGATGCCTTACAGTGCTGTAAGTACAGCTTGGCAGATTATTCTGGTCAGAGTTGAAAGATCTGAATGCAGTAAGAACTATGGACTGTGAGGTATGGCTTGTGAAGGTGCGAAACAGCTTTTTTTGGGCTGGGCTAGAAGCAATTTGTGTGAGAGGCTTCTTGTTATACCCATTGTGATGGTTAAGTTTGTGTCAATTTGATCTGTTTAGGAATCTACAGACATTCCTGATAAGTGGGTCTCTTAGGTTGCTTCCAGGAATAATTAACTAAAGGAGGAATCCTTCCCCAGGGTGAGCTCTTCCCCCAGACTGGGTAACTTTTCTTGGCACTGGGGCAAGAGGAAGAATGTAGACTCTTTTGATGGAGCCTGTATTTCAAGGAGTGTCCTGTTCTTTAAAGTCTGCTTTATTCCACCCTAGATTAACAAATTGGCACCCTACCTGATACTTTGGAGTATAAGAAATGAAAGAAAGAGAGGGTCGTTGAGTTTGCAATGCAGTCTTGAGTTTTGGAAATGGCCATCGGCAGTGTGAAGCAGGTTTGCTGAATGCCAGCATGGAGACCCGATGGAGCCATGAGGATGAATCGTGGGTAGCAGTGGAGACCCAGTGGAGATGCTGGAACCATGAACTGGCTGCCAAGAAGATGCAGGCCCTAGATGAAGTTTTCCAGGACTGTGAGACTTGTTGCTGGTTAAAATTATTGGACTTGGAGATTTGTCACTGGTTAGAGTTATTGAACTTGGAAGCTACAAAGTTTGATGTTTGCCCTGGTTGTTTTAAATCTTGTATTAGTTGAATATTTGTATGCTATGTCCAATGACATCTTTTGCAGTTTGAATGTGTATTCTGTGCCATTAGGTTTTTTTTTTTTTTTTTGTTGTTGTTGTTATTGTTTTTTAGGGGGGATTTGTTGGTATTATGGCTCAGTTAAAAAATCATGGACTATGGGAATGTTTGAACATCATTGGGATTGATTAAAAATTATAGCAACTTTTAAAGTTAGATGGGTGCATTACATTTTAAATCATGTATGGTTATCAGTTTTGGGGGGCCATGGGCAGAATGTGGTGGTTTGATTTAGGTGCCCCCCATAAATATGGGTGTTCATAATGCTAGGTTCCCATCTGATGGAGATTTGGGAATTAATGCCTCCCAGAGACAGTATATTGTTGGGGATGGGCTTATAGGTATTATAGCCAGTTTCCCCTTGCCCGTTTTTGGCACACTCTTCTATTGCTATTGTGCACCTGATGTTGGCCAGGAGGTGGTGTCCACGCCTCTGATCATGCCATTGTTTTCCCCTGCCATCATGAAGCTTCCCCCTACAGCTGGTAAGCCAAAATAAACCTCTTTAATTTTCCACAAACTGATCTTGGTTGGGTGATTTCTACCAACAATGCAAAACTGACTGTAGTAGTCACCTTTCTTTGGTAGAGAGACATAACTACACATTATTGCTTATGAAGTAGAAAACATGACAAAAATTTTCACAGATACACAATTTATATATTAAAAAAATACCTAGTACAACAATTCATAGATCAAAGTATAAAAAGTTGCAGTTTAAAGGATATTTCTATTAATTGCACTGAAATTTCATTAAATACAAAAAAATCCTAACTGTTTCAAGCACACAAACATTCTTCCAAGATTAGACTGTAAATTATCTTCACATTTTTCTTTCTTCTCTTTATTACTAAGTCTAGAAATATATAAAATAGACTAAATTTAGTATCTTTAGTTTAAACTTTTTGCCAGGATTAACTGGACTGCTTTCTACCTAACTAGAGTGATTTGTGTCATCTTCACATTAGAAGTTGCAGCCTAATGACATCCTCTGGTCTTTTTTGGGCAAAGGAAAGCTAGGCAGCTCTTATAATGTCATTAGCCATGCTGCAGGTAAGTGCTGGTGCCATAGATACTTCAACATGATAGAGTCAACAAGTGTCCAACCAGCTATTTACAAATTATATTATAAAAATTATAACAAATTATTTTCAAATAAAACAATTACTCTAATATACTCATTGAAATCTGTGAGCGAATATGGTTAGGATTGAGACTGATAAATTCAGAAGTCTATGTTAAGTATAGAATTAAAGCATCCAGGGTTAACATTTGTTGAATTTTTATCACAAAATAAGAAAAGGGAAAAATTTCATACTGTTAGTATTGCTTAAGGGCCTGATGTTATCATTTGCTTTCTCTGAAGAAATAAGAACACATTCTGAAAGTATGCACACAAATCTTTATATTCAGCCGGGCGTAGTGGTGCACGCCTTTAATCCCAGCACTCGGGAGGCAGAGGTAGGAGGATCACCGAGAGTTCGAGGCCACCTTGAGACTACGTAGTGAATTCCAGGTCAGCCTGAGCCAGAGTGAGACCCTACCTCGAAAAATAAAAAAAAAAAAAAAAAAAAAGAAATCTTTATATTGTGTTTTTTGTCTTAAAGTGACAATATAAAATTTGATGGAGTTGTGTCTTGAGTTTGATGTAATATTGTTATCATTTTCTATTTTGTGCACGTTTTAATATTTGAGTAAAAGTAATCAAAATGAAGAAATTCAAATTTAATTACTGAGATTAAAAGTTTCCAGCTTTTACTGGTAACATAGAAACCTATATACTCCAAAATAGACTAAATCATTGAACTTTCAACAGGACCTTAGGGGGAGTTCCTGAATCAAATCTCCCTGGAGAGGGAGAGGGTATGAAGCCTAAATTTTAATTTCTCCTGCTTTTTTTTTTTTTCTTTTTCTTTTACACTGGTGCTGGCTTGTAACTCTCAGTACCAAGAAGTGGTTAGTAGCCACAATGTGCTATTGATCAGAGAGACCTGCAAGGTTTCCCAAAATAAGATAGATTTCTGTCAGAGCACTTAATTACCCACCATAGGTTAATTGTGAGACCCTACTGCTGAAGACATCATATGCTGTCAGCACAGAACATGTAGAGACATGGCTGGAACCCTGAAGAGAACCAGTCCCCAATTAGCCTGCCTAGTGCTGGAAGGTGCTACATGAGCTACTAGGGGAAAGTGGCCGACATCTGTCCAAGAAACTTGAGGTCTAAGCTACTCAAAAGCAAACAAACTGACATTATATATACATAAGTGCAATAGTGGCACATAGTCATGGTGGATAACCAACTGCTGTTAGAATGGATAACAGATGCACTCAGTGGAAAGGAACCCATATCTAGAACTGGGAAACAAGTCAAAATCATATCCAGATAATGATTTTGATTTCTAATATCAAGCTTCCACTATCCTTGGGCTATAAGAGGATCTATACCCATTAAATTCTAAATTAATAATTGTTATCCCACTTAACCTGTGCTGACTTCCCTCTCCATCGGAGAATCTGCTTCTGTTTTCCAGATGGGAGCAAGACCTAAGATAAATGACCCATCTCAGCTCACCCTGGATTCAGCTGAGACTGGGGAAATGAGCAAGAGTGCTGCTTTCTTGGTGAACCCGATATCAGCAAAAAGGTAAAGAGGTAGATACTAAGGACACTGAACACCTACCAAACCAGAGATCCAAAAGCCTCTACTGAGCCCATCACTGAAGTAGACTTACCCAACATGGCTCAGGTAATTTTGCAGAAAAGGGGATGGAAAGATTGTTAGGGCTACAAGTTGAGACATTATATACAGAGACATTGCCTTACCCCCAAAACTGACTGCTCCCTCCAGAATGCATAATCCACAATCCTCATGGGGATGAGCTGCATCCCCATTGTGGAAGGCCCCTTCAGAAAAGGGGCAGGAATGAGGGAAAGGATGATACCAACATGTGTTGTTTACATTGTATGTGTACATAATAATAAAATATGTAATAAAGTACATTTAAAATAGTTTCTAGCTTCTAACTAGATGTAATAGAAAAACTAGTATTATTGAGTTCAGCCTCATAAAATTCAGTACCAGAAACAGTTCAAAAAACTTGAAAAGAGCTGAGGACATATGGACCATTGATTAAATGAACGTGCTAGGGCTTTGCTGCAGTGGATGCTGGGTGAGTTAGAGCACTGAACCTGAAAACCACAACTGCCACCCATAAACCATTAATCATTTCTAAACATTTTCATAGCAAAATATTTATTAAAATATGCATATTTGCAGTTGCAAAATGACTCAGAACATAAAACAGTTTAACCCTATCTAAGGAAAGCTCACAAGAAAAGAATTTAAGCCCAACACAAATGTCAATATATAAATTAAATAGAATATTGATTTCAGAACAAATTTATAGCATAGTTATGACTTATACTAATGGAAAGCCAAAAATATAAATTGTTTTGAATAGTGGTTATTGCAGATGCATGAACATTATGTATGTGTAGATTTTAATGAATAAGTTTGAAGTAATGAAAAATAGATAATAAAAAACTTAAAAAATATATGAATACATTTTGAATACCAATGATACTCTCCAAAGAAAAACTGAAAATAAGAGAAAACAGAGTGTAAATATCAATAAGTCCAATAATTTACATAGGCCCTGTAAAGGGAATTTAATATATCTTATTGTATGAAGATGAAATATAATTAGAATTTTAGGTGCATATGTTAATATGAAATGTGGAGTGTCACACAACAATATGCACTAATTTTTATGCACTGAAATTTTACTAAAATAGATCATAGATTAATTCTACACATTTTTTGTTTGATCAGTATAACATATATACTCTCTTTCTGTCTCTCTCTGTCTTTTAGCTAGTGGTGATCAAACATAAAACCTTATTCAGACATGCTAACCAGTTACACTACCTCTGAACCCTAGTTTCTTTTTCTCTAAAGCTATCTCCATATGTTCCATATGAGGAATCAGTCATTATTCTGTTCCACTGAGAGGTCTAGATTTATATTGAAGCATCTTCCTTTCCACAGGTTGTGTTTTCAATATGGGTATCAGTTTTCCACACCTGGCATGATCACCCTTGTGGTTAACAGATAGTGTTATCAATGGATTACACTTGTGGTCGCGCAACAAGGTCCAGCTGTCTACTACAATCATGGCTTATATGGTGTGGTTGCCAGGTGATATGAAATGCTTATTTTAAATATTCATTTTATTTTTAGTGCACACATGTGTCACGGTGATTTAAACTACTCTTTTAAAAAGTAGAACAGCAAAGATAAATAATCTAAGCTAAAGACTTACATGCAAGTAAATCTTGTCAAACTTCCCCCGACTCTAAAACTACTGTTGAAGGACACTTAAGTGCTTCAGTGTTACGTCTGTACCTATTAGTAGATGTCTGTATAAAAGTATATACACATTAAAGAAACATGTATATATTTTTATTTACATATAAAATAGACAACTTTAAAGACACACACACACAGATGATGCTTTTCTGGGCAAAATGAGAGAAACTACAGACAGGCTTTTCTATGCAAGAGTAATATGTCCCATTTGTTATTTGACATTTATTTTTAGATTTAATTTATTAATTTTGAGACAAGTTTGAGTAAGAATTACTTAAGCTACTGGGCATTACAAAATTTCTGAGAGACATTGAACACATTTAAATCAATTTTCTATAAGTATCAATATCATCATCATCACATTCTCTTTTTCCTTTCACTGCATCAAGCCAAAATATTTATTTTAAATACCAAAGGAAATTTAAATGTGAATAAAAGTTTAATTGGTGTCTCAAAATATTTTTAAATATTTTGTTTATATTCATTTATGAGAGAGAGAGAAAAAGAGAGAGAAATTGGGAGAAAATGGGTATACCAAGGCCTCTAGCCATTGGAAACAAACTCCAGACACATGCACCACCATGTGTATCTGGCTTATGTGGGTACTAAGGGATCAAGCCTGGGTCATTAAGATTCACAGGCAAATACCTTCACTGCTAAGCCATCTTTCCAGCCTTCTCTCTCTCTCTCTCTCTCTCTCTCTCTCCACACACACACACACACACACACACACACACACATATATATATATATATATATATATGGAGCATCTGCACATGTGTGCACATGCTTATGGAGACTAAAGGCTGTTGGTATCTTCTTTGATTGCTTTCCATCCTATTTATTGAGACAGGGTTTCTCTTGAACCTAGGATTTGTGAATGATCCAAGCAGCGTGCCTAGGAGATAACCAGTTTCTGTCTCCCCAGCATTGGGATTGCAGAGAGGCACTTCCATGTCCAGCATGGAAATGGCACTGGGGGCCTAAATTCAGGTCTTCATGCTTCTGCAACAAATATTTATGAACTGCACTACCATCCCAGACTGTGGATCTTTGTGTTTTAAAGAAATCATGTGTTCTTTCAGAGAAAATAGACAACAGCTTTTCCTGCCTAACTCTGCTTTGTTGAAAATTTAAAAATCATTTGATCCAAACTTATGGTAGGACATTATACAGAACCATATGTAAATTTGATATTTGTGATTTTAGAGTTCAATATCAGTCTATGAATTGATTCTAAATGGTGATTGCTTCTGTTCCAGAGAGCAGACAATTGCTCAAAAAGATAAGGAGCTTCCAACATGGTAAGAAATAGCAAAGTCCCCCTTTGTAGTCCCATCAAGAACATGCACCACCTCTGTCATCTGACCAACTGAGTCATAGCCATCAGTTGAACATCTGTTTTCAACAGTGCTTTTCTTTGTAGACTTGTGAAAATACTGGTCATCTATTGAATCATTCAACAATAGGCCATATACAAAATTACAATAAACTTAACAAAGATTTCTTCCAGAAGTCATAAAAAGCTTGTGAGGGTTGGAGAGATAACTTAGCAGTTAAGGTGCTTGCCTGCAAAGCCTAAGGACCCATGTTTGACTCTCCAGGTCCTAGGTAAGCCAGATGCACAAGGTGATGCAAGTGTGCAAAATTGCTCATGTGTACAAGGTGACATACACATCTGTAGTTCGATTTCAGTGGTTGGAGGCCCTGGAATGCCAGTTCTCTCTTTTTCTTACTTTCCCCTTTCATAAAACAAAGGCCAGTCTGTTGGGCTTTCCACACACACACACACACACACACACACACACACACACACACAATATTTTAAAAGTAGCCTCTTGAAACTTCTATTTCACTTTAGAAAAAAATGATTCAGACCTCATCAAGACTGGAAAGAAAAAAGAAAAAAATGGGTGGAAAGGTTCACATATACATATGTGGATTCTTCCTCCAGTGTAGTGGCATCTTCTATCTTAACAAAACATGTGTGGTGCCTGAGATAACTTATTAACTATGCATTATAATTATGATATTACTAATGAGCAGGCCACTGTACTTTTCAGCGAAATAATAATAAGGTTAATAGCTTTTTAGAATAGGTCATATCTCAGAAAACAGAATTTCAATATTCATATAATAGAGTAAGGCAGTGAAACAATACTGCTATTGATACCATCTGAATGCAAATTTAATTGTGCTTTTACTATGCTTCTTGAAAGCAAAAACAGAACATGATTGTCATATCAAAATGTAGCAAATTACTGAAGAAGATGATGGGACTTGTTAATATATGCTTTTGTACTACCATATTTAATCTAAAAATAAGTATTTCTCAGATGATAAAACCCCTCAGATTTTCATTTCTAAATAAATGTCAGATATTTGGTAAATTAGAGAGGTCCATGGTACATTATTTCTAAAACTTTCAAGACTATCATAATAACATCATCTCTTAATCTTTTCAGTGATAGTGTTTGACCTTTAATTTATACTATATTAAAAAAATCAACTTTGTTTTATGTTATTCTTCTTATGCTATGCCTCAATGTGTTAGTAAAGGGATTGCTACTGGCTGTCAGATACAGCTACATAAATTCTGGAATTGAGTGATTAGCCATGTATTGGGGAAACAAACCACTAGAGGCACTATGAAGCAAAATTTAGAGTTAATGTGATTTAAGGCTTCATTTTGATCACTGGGTAACTGGAGTTCTCAGAGATTAGTGTTATATGACAACTGGAGTTAAATATCTCTGATAGGCATATCTCTTTTCATAGGATGCCTTCTTCTCAAAAATGGGCATGCACCCCATTGGAAATGTGATAATGTCTGCTAGGCATTTACTCAACAATATGTGATGTCCTGTGCTGTCCATTTAATAGAGTCTGACAGGCTGAACTTGACGTGTCCTGAGGATTACATGGACAGCAGTGGCTGTCATGATGAGTCAAGTTGCATTCTTAGCACACATCAAATTAGGATCCCAACATAGAAGTTTATCAGCCTGTTTAAATAGCAGTGAACACACTTTTCTTTTTCAGAACATGAACTTGGTCTTTTTATTAGTTATTGTTTAGTATGATTATTGTTACACATTTAAATATTAAATACAATTTAGATAATATGGCATTAATTACTCTTTGTTGCCCATATCTTTGAACTTTTTTTGAGCCTTTTCCTTTGCTTCAGTCTGGCCAAATCCCACAAACTTATCTGTTCTGTGTTCTTTCTTGTTCCTATGTTCTTGGCTCTTACTCATTCCCAGATAGTCTAAATTTACCAACTTTAAGTGGAACCTCTCAGGCTTGTAGGAATCCTCCCACCTGGAATATCATTTTTGCTTTGTTTCATCTCTGAAACCTCCCAGTACAAGTCCCTTACTCATATAAACTTACCACCTGGAATTGGTTAGGAAATACAGTCCTTAATTTCAACTACAAACACAAATAATCAACCTATATCAGTGTCAATTCTTTCTGTCTCTCTGTTTCAATAAAAGTTATATTCTATTTTCCTTTTCCAAGGCTAATCCCATTCCCTTTGCTACAATTTCTTCCTCCCACATTTGACTTATACTCTCAGTCAAACAGTGAAGATTTATATATATTTTTACATAATTTTTAGATCTCTTCTCTTGCTTTGTTCCTTATAAATAAAATTCTAAAATTGACTTCTGCAAAATGTATTAGGGTCTCAGTCCTTAGTTATTGCCATAATTTCCTTTAAAGATTTCCTTTCTTTTTTAAGTTTATTGATTTTTTTAATAAAAAGATTGCATACATAAACCTCCTATCCCCTGCCCAAATTCAGCTTAGTGTCTTCAGTGGGTTTATTAGTAAACATTGTGGAGTCCTAGAGGCATCAGTCTTTCCAGGGCTAGGGAAAACATGATTTCTCAGGCTATTCCCACCCACGGTAAGGCTTTTATAGCCTTCCAGCCTCTTCTTCCATTATGCTTTCTGACCCTTGGTGGGAAATATAGAGATCTGATTTAGTGTTACTTTCTTTGTAGCCTCTAGTTCTCTGTTTTTATGACATTTGAGTGACCACAGTGTTTGTCGCCATTTCCCTTGACCTGGTTTGCAGGCTAGCTGTGACAGCAGTATTCATGACACCACTTCCCCATAATGACCTCTGCGCCTGCACAGACGAGGTGGAGGTGACTCATCTCCTGGTAGACAGTTGGCTCTCTCTTCTTGGTGTATTGATGTATAGAAGGAGAAGTCAGTACTCCCTTTATCTGTACACAACATCTACATTTCCATAAGACCTAAATTATTTGCTCTGGATTATGACAACATTTCCAGCATTCCAATTTCTATACCATAGACTGAGCCTGATTCCATGAAAAAAAAAAATGCCATTTAGTTGGAGACATTTAAAGATGCTATATTGAAATATAAATTTTCTGCAGTTAACTCCACACCAATAAATTGAGTTTCACAATCAATTCCAGACATATTTTGAAAAATCACTAAAATATTTTGCCAAGTATTACAATGTTAGTAAACACTTTATTCCTTCTTTGAAGGATTTTGGAATTTAATTTCAATTTCATTTAGCAAGTAAATGTAGGATATGGAGTTGTTGCATGGGAAGGAGCATATCCACTTTACATGGAGATCTTTAAGGATAACAAAGTTTAAAAGAGATGTTTCTACCTGCAGTAGCAGTTTATGGAGATTTAGTTCATCTTAATGCTGGAGATTTCTGTTTCTGATTAGTCTCCAGTTAGGATCCTAGTTAACTAATCCTTTAAAATCAAATCTTTAAGGTTAACCAAAAGAAACAAACAAAAAGGAATATGAATTGCATATGATAACCAAATTATAATTCTCCAGACCATAAAATGAGAAAATCTGGATTCTTTTCAGGTGTGTCAACTCTGAGGTTTCCTCCCATGAGCTTTTTTATAAGACTGTGGCAGAGGTGCTTTAAAACTGAACCTTAACACTTTTATGCATTAGAAATAAAATAAATAAAAAATAAAAATTAGAAATAAAATAATATAGCAATCACCACAATTCAAATTCTCTGCACATCCAGGTTTCATATAATTCATTCCACCACAGCCTTACTTCAATAGCACTTCATTCCATGTGACCATGGTTGACTCACTAAGTGTCTTCTGATCCATCATGATGCCTCAGATTGTTAAGTCCTATGCTGAAACTGGTTTCTCACTGACTGCATAACCGAAATAGGAAACCAATAGAGATCCTCATTTCAAAATATTTATTAATATTAATAGTAAAACATTGGCCATTATTTTAATTGTAGGTAACTCATATAAATTTGGTTGTTTACGTGTAAGATAATATGATGGAAAAGATGTGTGCATGATCTCTCAGAATCATTGAAATTGATAAAGTATCTCTACTGTCTGACTCCAGAAATGCAAACAAGACCCTGCTTACCTATAACAATCTCCACTGTCATTTAGAGTTCAGAATTAGGATGTTTCCATTATGGATTCAGATGTCAGAACTATGCTGATTGTCTCTACAATCAATATCTGCAAAATGAGTGTTGCTTCTTGAATGCTCTTATCTCAGAATATTCCTGTTGTAAATCAAAGCCTGCACAAGTGCATTCTACTAGCAGAATTCAGAAACTATTGTAATCACAAACATTGAATGATGCATGATTCTGTATGCTAGAAATAATTTCAGAGAAATATGAACAGTTGACATTATAGGCCATACTTAGTTAGTTACATAGGAATTCAGATATATGTAAAAGCTTTTTCAATACATGGATGTAAAAGCTTTTTCAATACATTGTCATGACACATTGTCCATACTTAATGATTTACAGTTCCACTGGCAATGTGCTAATATTATCTTTTTCTATAAATTCATGGTAGCTCTTATTTTATAATGGCCAAAATATTGTTGAAAATCAAAAAAAATCTAAATGAATGATTAATCACATATGACTATTTCTAATTATAGTCATTAAAATATTATACAAGTTTTAATTTAAAAATATTGTCCAAGCATTGATTGTGATATATATCAAGATATCTCATGGGTTCAATAAATATGTAGAATGCAATTTACAATTGAAATTATTTGAAATAGAGTATATTTTTATTTTCTCTTAAAAATTAATTCCCCTTTTGCAAAAAATAGCAAACTGTTTTTATTTTCTACTTTTCAAAATACATACAGAACTTGGTTAAAATATAGCATACAAAATAAGTACTACTAATATCCAAAGAGGAAAATTTGATAGTTAAGAACACATAGGCACAAACAATAAAGTCCACTGGAAATGACTAGTAAAAAACATAGAACAAACACATTCTCTAGTTTTATGATACAATCTGTGCTTTCAAAACTTGGATATATTCAATTACCCAGCTGTGGGGTTCGGAGAGTTATATAGCTTCTCTTATTTACCTGTACAGAAACATAGCAGCATAATTACTGCTTAAGGATGCTATGAGTATTTGAATATTTTATAGGTATTAAAATTTAAGGTGGTTTACTGTTACATGGTATGCCAAATGCCAAGTAAATATTGACTAGCCTAAGCAAAATTTAGGCTACAGGGCTATGAACCCACACATGGATATATAGAATGTCTCACATACCCAGAAAGATTATTTGTATTATATGGATTATACTGGGATATCATATATATGAAAGAGAATATAGGAAGACCATGACTAATAATTTACTATTACAGAATATATTTGGATATCTATCCAAAAATTATCCTTGAATAACAGTAAAAACAAAACATTTTGTCACTTAAAAAATATTTTATTTTTATTTATTTATTTGACAGAGAAAGAGAGAGAGAGAGAGGAAATAAAAAAAAAAAAGAATGGGCACGCCAGGGCCTCTAGCCACTGCAAGTGAACTGCAGTTGCGTGTACCCCTTGTTCATCTGTCTAACATGGGTCCTGGGGAATTGAAACTGGGTCCTTTGGCTTTGCAGGCAAACACCTTAACCACTAAGCCATCCCTCCAGCCCCACTTTTTGATATAGCTTTGAAAGTTATTCAAGGTTGCTCAAATTTTACTTAAGAAGCTTTTCTCTCTTCCTCCTTTTCAGTTTAAACTTCAGAAATTTGAGAACTTTAGAAATTTCTCTGGGGGCAGAATTTTTGAATGGTATCACTGTATTCAACACTTTAAACATGTTCTCCCACTATTTGGATGGAATATTTTTGGAAACAAGCCCATTGTGATTATTAATTTTGTTTTTCTGTATGTTAAGTATTCTGTGTACCTTTGACCTCTTCCCTCTTCCAATATTTTCTATTTTCATTGGATTTTTTCTGCAGTTTTAACAGCCTGTTGTTTCTCTCAAAATAGTTCTCCAGTGGATTTAAGAAAAGTTTCTCATGTTTGGCATTTTCGGGGTTTTTCTTGTGAAGAACAGAATGGAGACACCCATGCTCATTACATATGTGACTGGAAAAGTATTTGGTGAAAATACTGAAGCAGTTCCCAGGGAAGAAAGGTAATGAGATCATTGCATGATGTTTGAATAATGGGATATACATATGGGAAAACATAAAGAAATTTGACCCAGGTCTCATACCATAGACAAAACATTAAATTAAAATGAATCAAAAACCTAGATTACTATAAAGCCTCTGCTTAAAGCATTTAAAGTGTAAACTTGAGTTTCTCTTCAAAAGATTGTTTTGTTTTAAGATGAGTATATTATTTTTTTTGAAACTCTATATGACAAGATTAACAGCTAAAAATAATAAAGCCACTCCAGATAATATAAGAGAAAATGGTAAATTGAGGTATACTATATACTTCATATAACCCCTGTTGAGTCATAAAAACTAAAGATATATCTGCTAAAAAAAAAAAAAAAACAAAAAGATAATGTGATAGTTTTTGTCTCCATGCTGTGACAAAATACTCAAACAAAATCAGCTTTTGGGAGGAAAGGGTTTCTTTTGGCTTACAGTTTTGAGGAGAAAGGAAAGCAAAGGAGGCATCCTGGAGGTCACATCATCTAAGCATATCAGCAGGGAAGAAGTAGTCTGAGTGAACGAACTCTGAACACTCAGTGGGCTGGGCAAACCAAACTCAAGGTCCATAGCCAGAGGCACACCTCCTCCCAATCAGATTCCACCTCTCATGAGTTCTACAGTCTTACCAAATTGCCACATAATGGGGACAAACTATGTATAACAAATTAGTCTATGATGGACATTGAAAATTTTAACCACCACAGATATCATACAGTTGTTCCATGGAAACACTAGTGCACCTCTGGAATGATTCTAAGTCATTAATCTTAAAGATTCAATTCTTAAATACTAATGAAAATAATATTAAAAACCAACTCAACTCTTTCACTATTTTCCCTATGCATTTTTATTTTTTATGTCTTCTTCAACATATCCAGTTGAATAATTCCATGGCACTCTATTTGGTATTCCAGTTAGGAAAGGAATTGGAAATATTAGCTTTAGATATTTTCGTTTGCACATGTGTGGGTGTGTGTGTGTGGGTGTGGGTGTTGTGTATGCATATCTATGTGCCTATAGGCCTCCTTAATAATCACCTGCAGGCAGGGATGCTCTACTGAAGTGGCAGGGATGGGACATCTAGTGTCCAGCTCTATTGCTTTCCCTCCCTGTCTGTCTTAGAGCCAGTGTCTATTTTTACTGAATCCAGAACTTGGGGGCTCTCCAAACCCCTCTATTCCATTGTGATACTGGGTTTACAGAGTGCTGTGGCCACACCCACATGTTTTATGTGGACCTGGAGATTTAAAGTCTGTATCAGCCTGTCTTAAACCCTCATGCTTATACAGGAAATCTACTTAACTGATGATGGCCCATCACTCCAGCCCTGTTTTGATATTTTGAACCCATAATTTCATAAAGCAATCTTAAAGTGCTTGGGGAGTCTATAAGTTAGGCATTAGTATTAGTCCAAAGGTACCCTTTGACTTAGAAACTATTTTAACCATGAGTTGGGGTACCCAGCTCAAATGTAAAACATTCCAAGCATGCTGAATGCACCTATAATATTAAGCCAAGGATCCGTGAAACTCACAAGCTAGGCATTTTAGAAAAACAAACTGGTGAACTCAAGGTTCAATAAGACACTTATCTCAAAGAATAAGATGAAAACAATTGAGGAATATTCTGATATTGAGATATATTTCTTTACACAGATACATATACCTATGCATGCATACACCTGTGCACATTTATCACATACACAGCCCACAAAAATACAGGCATGTATTTACATGTGAACATCATACATGCATTCATGCTTCAAAAATAAGAGAAACATTTTGGGCATGTTGGTACATGTGCTTGGGAGGCAGAGGTCATAGGATTCCCCTGAGTTCAAGGCCAGCCTGAGACTACATAGTAAATTCCAGGTTAGCCTGGGCTAGGACAATACTCTATATCGAAAAAACACCCCCTAAAATAAAAAAATATAAAAGAAAATGTTTTGCCCTAAACTGTACCTAGTCATCAATATATTTAACAACATATTCCTTACTTCCTTTAGAAATAAACACTGAAACCCTTACCACACAATGCATTAAATTAAGATTGATTTGTATGGATTGCTTTTAAAAGATAACATTAAAGATCAAAGAAAGTGAACCGGACGTGGTGGCACACGCCTTTAATCCCAGCACTCAGGAGGCAGAGGTAGGAGGAACGCCAAGAGTTCGAGGCCACCCTGAGATTACATAGTAAATTCCAGGTCAGCCTGAGCCAGAGTGAGACCCTACCTCGAAAAACCAAAAAAAAAAAAAAAAAAAAAAAAAAAGATCAAAGAAAGTCAGACAGACAAAAGCCAGGCGTGGCGGCACATACCTTTAATCCCAGCACTTGGCAGCCAGAGGTAGGAGGATTGCTGTGAGTTCTAGACCAGCCTGGAACTACAGTATAATTTGCAGGTCAGTCTGGGCTAGAGTGAGACCCTACCTTGAAAAAACAAAATTAATGTATAAATAAGAAGGAAAAAAAAAAAAGTCAGACAAAGGAAAGGGAGAGACATTTGAAATAATTTCAGGTCTTTTGATTTTGAGATTAGGGTCAAATTTTGTTTAGTATTTTTGGCTCTATATTTTGTAAATGCTAAGTGCACATTACTTAATTACTTTAATTTGTCTATATTTTTGATGTTTTATCAGTTTCAATATGTTGATTCTGAATTTATGTTCTAAGCTGATCTTTCATATCAAATATAATGATATGAAAACAGTCATAAATTCATTATCTCACAGTGGTTGTCATTACCCCCAAGATCTGAACAGTTCTGAGTCCATCAGCATTTTGACATGGGGCACAGAGGTAGACACAAAGAAAGATATATCAAAATATAAAGATAGCTTGGTAAAGGAGTTACTCAGTAGAATAGGATGTGTGTTCATGTGTTAAAATCTTAAATTAAATTAAATTAAAAAAACCTAATGCCAACTAGGTTGATTGAGTATTCTTTGATCATTAGTCATTTAAAAAAATAGTATTTTCTTCTATATCTCCTTAGTAATGAGCCTTTGTCTTTAATTATTATGCTCAAAGAAATTTCTTTACACATTGAATATCCTTAGTCCAAAAACTTTCAGGTGTTCAAATAAGTATAGATAGGTCTGAGGACATGGCTGAGTTTTTATAGGTGCTGCTTGCAAAATCAGCCAGTCTTGATTCAATATCCCAGCCACCTACATAGAGCTAAGTAGGCATTCAATTACAACAGACCCTAGCACATGCAAGTTTGAAAGACCTGAATGCAGAAAGAACTATGGATTCTGAGGTTTAGTTTATGAAGGTGAGAGTTTGCCTGGACTGTGCTAGAAGCAGTTTGTGTGAGAGGCTTGCTGTTATGCCCATGTCCAGAGAGCTTGTGCAGGGTTGCATTGCATAGAAAGGAGTGGTGTCAGCAGAGGGATATGGCACCGAAAAAAATTTGGGGCTGAAACTTCTGCCCATTTAGTTGCAATTGTATGAAAAATTATAACCTTAGATATTAGGCCAGCTGACCTGCACTGGGACAACAGGAAGAATTCAGGCTCTTTTGAAGGGATCTGAATGCTGAAGGAGTGTCCTGTTCTTCAAAGTCTGCTTTATCCTGCCTTCCACCTGATTAACAAGCTGGTAGCCCACCTGGTATTATGGAGTATAAAACTTCAGGGAAGAGAGGGTCATTGAATTTGCAACATGGTTTTGTGTTTTGGAAATGGCCTTGGACAATGTGAAGCAGGCTTGTTGAATTACCTGTGTGGAGCCCAGTGGAGCCATGAGGATGAACATTGGCATTGTGGTGGAGACCCAGTGAAGATGCCAAGACTATGGAATGGCTGCCAAGATGAGCTGCCAGCCCCAGATGAAGATTTTTAGGAATGTAAGTAGCCTAGCTGGAGAGGTGGAATTGGAATTCCAGAGAATATTGCTGGCTAGAATAATAGGAAATGGAGATTTTTCACTGACTAGAGTTGTTGGGCTTGGAGCTAGAGAGTTTGATGTTTGCCCTGGTTGTTTTAAATCTTGTGTTGGTTGAATATTTCTTTGCTATGTGGAGTGCCATTATTTTATGCTAATATCCTATTTTTTTTTATTAGTTTTGTACTCAATGAATACAGTCAAGTTGGTACCATTGTTAGACTCCTCCCTGACTGCCTTCCTCTGCAGGGACCCTCCTTATGTCAATAACTATCAAACCGGATATCCAGAGACACAGAGGCTTCCAAGACCTCATCACTGAAGCAGACCTAAAATGAACCCAACATGGCTTAGGGAAACTTGCCAAAGAAGGGGTAGAAAAAATGTCATAGCCACACATTGGGTCATGATACACAGAGACATTATCTCCTACTCATAACCGATGGCTAACCCCATTTTTCTTTGCAGTGTAAGTATTTATTCTGTGTCATTATGGGCTTTGGGAGAAGTTTCTTTTTGTTTCTTTATTTATTTATTTTTTTTTTGGTATTATGGCTCAGTTAATAGACCTTTGATTATGGAGATGATTGAACATCATTAGGATTGATAAAAATATGGGTCTTATAAAGTTGGACAGAATGCATTGCATTTTACATCATGGATGGTTATCAGTTTATGGATGCCAGGAGTAGAATGTGGTGGTTTGATTCAGGTGTCCCCCATAAACTTAGATGTCCTGAATGCTAGGTCCTGAACTGATGGCAATTTGGAATTAATGCCTCCAGGAGATAGTGTATTGTTGGGAATGGGCTTATGAGTATTATAGCCTTCCTCTTGCCAGTATTTGGCACACTCTCCTGTTGCCATTGTCCACTTGATGTTGGCCAGGAGGTGATGTCCACACTCTTCTTGAGCCATTGTTTCCTCCTGCTATCATGGAGCTTCCCCTCAAACCTGTTAGCCAGAATAACCTCTTTTTTTCACAAGCTGCTTTTGGTTGGGTGATTTCTGCTGGCAATGCAAGCCTGACTGTAATCACTAGCTGTAGTTCTATTATTCTATTATTTATTTAGTTCTATTATTCTCTCTATTATTCTCATTCTCTCTCTCTTTTTCCATATATGTGTGTGTGTGTGTGTGTGTGTGTGTGTGTGTGTGTGTGTGTGTGTGTGTTGGGTGAAGATGCTGGCATTGGCATTTGCCAGCAAGCCTGTGATTTTAGAGTCTATTTAATCGGAAGTTAAAATGCTTATGCTTTAGTACATATTACATTTCTTTATTAATGAATAACTTCTGAAACAAGTTTTGTGTACACATATATGTCAACATATCACTAACATATCAAAAATGCTTTGTCTGAGCTAGATGGCACATAACTATAGTTCTAACTATGAGGAAGGATAAGAGTGAAATATTGCTAGAGTTTGATATTAGCCTAGGCTATATATAAGATCAACTCTTCAAAATTATATTAATAAATAAGTTTCAAAAAATAGATTTAAGGGCTGGAGAGATAGCTTAGTGGTTAAGTGCTTGCCTGTGAAGCCTAAGGACCCCAGTTCGAGGCTTGATTCCCCAGGACCCACGTTAGCCAGATGCACAAGGAGGGGCACGCATCTGGAGTTTGTTTGCAGGGGCTGGAAGCCCTGGCATGCCCATATTCTCTCCCTCACTCTCTCTTTCTCTGTCTCATTCTCTCTCTGTCAGTTACTCTCAAATAAATAAATAAAATAAACAACAATTTGAAAAAATTAGATTTAGCTGGGCATGGTGGCATACACCCCTAATCCCAGCACTTGAGAGGTAGAGGTAAGAGGACTGCTGTGATTGTAAAGCCAACCTGAGACTATACAGCGGATTTTCAGTCAGCCTTGACTAGGGTAAGACCCTACCTAAAATAATAAATAAATAAATTTAAAAATGTTCTCTGAGGCATGCATTATTAATACTTTTCATAGAATATGACACCTTTCTAAAAGCTTAGCCAATGAAGGGTGGAATATGACCTGAAAAATTTACATGCAGAAATAATTTTTATTCTTGGTATACAGAAAAATAAATTTCATATACTGTCACTTCTCTATGAGGGATCATGTGGCTGAGTTCTTACCAAAGAAGTTTAAAAAAAGGCAATATTGACTAAGATCTTTTCCAAGAGATACTCTCTCCCCATTGGTTTTCATGACAGACGTTTAAAGTCTTAGGGAAGAACCACTGGACAATTCAGAACATAACATGGAAAAGAGCCAACAAAGACAGACCTCTGGTAAAGAACATTCAAATCAGACTTTGTATAAGTAGGAAATGGGTATTTTTTCCTAGCCACTTAAATTTCTGTGCTTTTTACATGGTAGGTGAGAAAGAAGACAAAGAATTTTAATATTTTTTTAACTTTATATTTTTAAATTAAAGTATGGAGACCTTTCTTTTAAACTTTATTGGCAAATATAGGTTTATATGCATATATGTATGTATATAACTCTAGGGAGGGAGGAGGCTTCTGAACTGGATTGTTTTCATCTTATTTATCCACTAGAAAGTTGGAAATGGGCCACAGTTAACCTGAACTACTGAGTAGACAAGAAAATAATGTACAGTGTGCTCAGTTGTTGTGGGGGGTGTTCAAACAATTTTATGCCTGAGGATTCAAAACTACTCCCTCACATTATCTTTACAAAACAGCTTTTAAAATACTGCTTGCATTGGTTTGAACTGATATCATTTTTTCTTGGGAGGAAATGTCAGGATTCTGGTATTGGATGGCTTGCCATCTGTCAGCAAAATTTTATCATAGTCAAAATTCTTAGTCATAAGCAGAGCTGGATCTGCCTGCTTTTAGCAGATGAGTTCATTAAAAAGAATACAGCATGATTTACCAACAGAGCTGACAACACAAGTCCAAAGCAAAGCAGCAAAGATAATAACCTATTCACCACCAGGACCGGGCCAAGTAATAAAATATAGCCATCTGCCACATGCACTAAAAATCTCTTTTGTACATTCATGTTAATTCTGTGCTGGACACTGAAGTTCATGGTAGGGTTAGTTCATAGAACCACCAATGGAAGACATGCTAAAATCCATGCTTCTCTGGCTACAGGCCTGCCAGAAAGTGTACATGAAATGCATTTGCAGATTGTCCACATGTATCTGCTGTGATAGGTACTACAAGCTTACTGTAATCTTACTACTCTGAGTTCCATTGGGCAATAGTGTGGCCAAAACAACTTCTTCCTAGTTAAGTGCCTGCATCATATGTCTCTCTTCTGTCTAGCTTGACAAAAGTGATTTTTGACACTGCATCCTAGTGCTTAACATAATAGATTCAAATTATTATTTAAAAAATTCCAACAGAGTATCCTATGGGGAGAAATTTTTTTTTAAATATTTTATTTCAGTTATTTGACAGAACGAAAGATAGAGAGAAAGAAAGAGAGAGGGGAGAGAGAATGGGAACAGGGCATTCAGCCACTGCAAATGAACTCCAGATGCATTGGCACCACCTTGTGCATCTGGCTAACATGGGTCCTAGGGAATCTAACTTGGGTTCTTTGGCTTTGCAGGCAAGTGCCTTAATGGCTAAGCCATCCCTCCAGCCCAAGAAAAATTCTTTTGTTAGCAACAACAGCACCACCACCAACAACAACAAAATAGCAGCCTTCAAAAACAGGAAGATAATTTTCACATACTTTGTAGCTCTAATTGCTAGATAAGAAGGATGTAGATAGTTAATGGAAATTTTTGCGTCTGAATTCAGGCTGTAGTAAATTCATTTAAATAATTTTTTAAAGTTTAAACTTTCTTGTACATTATGCCCAGCTAAATAATTATGTAATGAAGGGGCATGGCCCAGTCAATAGATTTTACCCAATAATGACTTGTATATCAAATGTGGGAATCTGATAATATAAATTGATAATTTTTTAGGAACTTTAAGATTATGCAATATTGTTCTATAAAATAAAGTAGAAAGTAATTTCTGAAGCAGTCTTCATAAATAGTCATGCCTATATACAAATATGGCAATGCCACTACATTTATGAAAATTATTCAATCCACTTCCATATGGCACTCTTATACTCTTGAACAATATAAATAACATTTTTTTTCTGATAATCTAAAATGCATGTTGTGATGGTTTGAATTAACTATACCCCATAAACTTAAGTGTTCTGAATGCTTGGTCCCCAGCTGATGGCAATTTGGAAATTGGATCCTTACTGGAGGAGATAATGTTCTTGGCAGCAGGCTTTTGGGTGTTACAGCCAGCTTCCCCTTGCCAGTATTTGGCAAATTCTCCTATTGCTATTATCCACCTGATATTGACTAGGAGGTAACATTCAGCCTCTGCTCATGCCACATTTTTATTTGCCCTCATGGAGTTTTCCTTGAGTCTGTAAGCCAAAATAAGCCCTTTCCTCCCACACACTGCTTTTGGTCAGGTGTTGGTCAGGTGCTTTGTGCTAGCCATGCAAAGCTAACTACAACAGTAAGTTGAAATGGGGAGTGTTGTTGTTGCTGCTAGAAACCTGAGTGGTATAGCTTTTGTTTTTGTGGGAAACTTGCAGGAAGAATGTGGAAAGATTTGAAACCTGGACCTAAGAGAAGTGTTGCTATTCTGGAAGTAGAGTTTGACAGATTCTGGTCAGGGTTGAATTCAGTAAGAACTATGGACTGTGAGATTTGTCTTATGAGATGATGACTTTTGCTGGAACTTGCCTAGGAGCAGTTTGTGTGAGAAGCTTACTGTTTCATCTGTCCATGTCTTAAAAAGTTATGTGGGGTTGCATTACATAGAAATGGGCTGGTGTCAGCAGAAGGATAAGGCACAGAAATAAGTGAAATTCTTGGGCTAAATACTGTAGCTTGGTTCAGCTGCCATTGTGTTAGAGACTGCAGCTATTGAGATTGACCTGTTGAGCTCCCTTTGGAAAGTAAGAACAATGCTGACTCTTTTGAAAGGGGTCTGAATGCATAAGGAATGTCATGCTCTTCAAAGTTGGCTTTATTATCCTCTTCATTAACAAGTTGGTAGCCACTTTGTACTATGGAGTAAAACAAATATAGAAAAGACAGGGCCATTGGTTTTGCAAAATGTTTTTGTTTGTGGGGGGGAGCAATGTGAAGGAATATTATTAGAAGTTTATGTGTGGAAGCCTGTTGGAGCAATGCAGATGTACTGTGGGTTGCAGTGGAGACCCTAGAGATGTTTTGAAATGCCAGAGCTATGAGATAGCCACCAACAAGGGCTGTTGGTTTGGAATACTTTGTTCCTAAGGATGTGATAAGCTCAGGTGCAGGGGTGAAATTGAAACTTCAGAGACTAGTCACTGGTTAGAATTACTGTGTGTTGAGACTTGTCAATAGTTAAAGTTGTAAAACTTGGAGTTTCAGAATTTGATTTTTACCTGTTTAAAATCTTGTATTGGTACAATAAATCTTTGCTATGCTCAATGCCATCTCTTGCAGCATTAATGTTTGTGTTGTGCCATTATTATTATTATTATTATTATTATTATTATTATTATTATTGCTGTTATGGCCCAGTTAAGATAACTTTAACTATGAGATGCTTGGTTGGATAAAAACTTGGGGCACTTTTTAAAGTTTAGCTAAATGCATCACTTTATATCATGTATGGTTATCAGTACAAGGAGGCCAGGAACAGAATGTAGTGGTTTGAATGAAGTGTCAGGCATAAACCCATGTGTTCTGAATGATTGATCCCCAGCTTTTTATAGGTGTTATAGGCAGTTTCTCCTTTCCAGTATTTTGCAGACTCTTCTGCTGCTGTTGTCTATCTGATGTTGGCTAGGAAGTGATGTCCAGACTCTGCTCATGCTCTCCTCTACCATCATGGAGTTTCTGTTTGAGCATGTAAGCCAAAATAAACCATTTCCTTCTACAAAATGCTCTGGGTAATGTGTTTTTTGCCAACAAAATGAAGTTAACTGCAACACATGCTACTTCAAAAATATGTAATTGATTTTTATTATCCATCTTACCTGTGTCTTGGTTTAAAACACAGAAGGTAGATCACAGATTTTATTCACCACAAGCATGAACAGATATTGGCAAGACTTCACTTCAATGATAGTATCTTTACAGAGATGTTGTCTAGTTGCAATAGAAAGATGCTTGTATTCCTTTAACATTTGGATCATCATTTTTTTTTTCATATAAGAATATAATTCATCTCAATAAATCAAAATCTTTTTCAAAGTTTAATAAGATGTATGAAACTAGAAGCACTTTATTTTCTTTCCAGAAATGTGGTCTTTTTGATACTTAAGTCACTGCAATCCTATTTTTGGTTGCTTTCACATCTCATTATAAAATGCACATTGTGAGCTGGACAGACGACTCAGTTGTTAAGTCGTTAAGATCAGTTAAGATGCGTACCTGCAAAGCCTAAAGACCCCAATATCCACATACTTGGACAAGCTTAGACCAGGGACTTCCATTTGCACATGAAATCTATATAAGATAGACTTAGCGTGGGAAGAGGGCTCAGTGGCTAAACACACTTGCTTATAAACCTGTTTGTTGAAAGTTTTTAGCAGCATGTTGCCATGACCTAATTGAACATAGGAAAAAGAAAATAGTGACTACAGCTGGGGAATATCATTGACGAGTGATGGGGAAGATGTGAAGATGAAAATAAAATAAGGGAATATAACAACAGCCCAGTGTAAGCTAATGGTGGCACAGAAAAGCAGCTCCATGACTGATAATTCAATAGAATTTTGTATAGGGGTAGCATCTATATATAGTTTCTAATATTACTTACATAACCTTTGATTTTACACACACACACACACACACACACACACACACACACACACCCATAACTTTGTCAGTTTTCCATTTAATGACTTTAAGGAAAATATAGATTGTAAGGCATCTGCTACAAATTCAGCTAAATGGAAAATGAGCATGCATCTGGGTAGCTTGGGCCCCTTACAACTGCAGTTGCATTTATTTTACTACTACTAACATAAACTTGTTTGCCTTGAAAACACAAGCCTTATGGCTGCACAACCACTCTTCCTTGACAGCTCCTCTTTCTACCTAGAATTACTCCAACTCTTCCCACATCATCTCATTCTGTGCATTCCATTCCAACTTCAGTTAATCTGGTGCTGTTTTGTTTTGTTTTGGGGCCTCTGGGTTGAACGAGATGCTTAAGCTTATATAACACAAAATAGAATAGCAGCACAAAATCTTACCTTTGTCCCCTGTTGGTATTCAGCAGTGGTGATTAATATACAATTTTTGTATATTTTTTATATATTTTGTCAAGCAAAAATGTGAACCAGACTGAGAAAATATATAGGCAGGAACTCCCTTTTCCTAATGGCTCTTTTCTCTAGTAATGAAAATGATAGAATCTCATTTGGCCAGGGGTTTGGATTAAAAGTTCTTAAAAATAAAGTCATGCCAACTTTATTAACATGATTACATTGTGTGATTTGAAATCTAACCCTGACTCTTCATTTTTGTCATGCACAGTGTCCTATTTCCCAGGAGAAATTTACTATATATATATATTTTACTGTTCTGAGAATAGAACCCAGTGTGTACTGTATATAATTTAAGCATTTTGCCATTAAGTTGCACTTTTAGTCATCTTTATTTTGAGGCAGGCTGTCTCTATATTACCCAGTTTGCTGAGACCTTACTCTGGAGCTCAGGCAAACTTGACCTTACTGATCTAATACCTGAACCTGTGAGAAGCAATGATCATAGGCCTGTACCACCAGGCCTGCCTAACCTCTTTTTATATTAATCATTGAATTTGTATAGCATATCTTATTTTTAATTACATCTTCTTGTCAAATGCAAAAACTTCCATTTCTATATCTATGATGAAAAGGTCAAGTTTCTGAATAAATGTTTGCTTTGAAATGGCTGGAAATGATTTCTTTGGTTAAAGTCATTAATAATGAAAGTCTCTGCTTCTCAATAATTGGTCTGTGGACTGGAGCGATTGCTCAGTTGTTAAAGTGCTTTTCTGCGAAGCCAAAGGACCCAGGTTCAATTTCCCAGTACCCACATAAAGCTGGATGCACATGTGTCTGGAGTTCATTTGAAGTAGCTGGAGGACTTGGCTTGCCCATTTATTCCTTCTCTCTGTCTCTCTGTTTTTTCTCAGCTTACAAATAAATAAATACAAGTAAAAATTGGTGCTTATTTAATGATGATTTGGGAAAGTTATAAAAGAATTGGTGTATGACATAAGTGTAAGGAATGGAAAAATCTATTCTGAATCTCTGTGTCTGCAACAGGTACTGTTGTTGGTGAAAAGTTGTCACCGTGGCCTCAATTCTCTATACACTGTACTTACTGCCCAGCAATCAAATTGAAATGTGAGCCTGGTGCTCTGTACATGGTAGTTGCTAAGTGCAGATGATGAAATGGTAGTGGCTACATCGCAGTTTTAAAATAACTTTGAGACTAGAATGTCTTAAAGGTAATGTAAAAAGCTAAATGCTACCTTGTTCTTTCTTGAGTTAATATATCTAAAATCCTCTATAATAGATTTGTAAACTTATACTGACACAGAAGAACACTTTTTACACTGACATTAAGATGTTGACATTTTAAAATGTAACCATCAAAATGTGCTTCTAATGAAATTAAAATAACCTACACTTGCATAATCTTCATTGTTTACATAGTTGATATTTATTGGGCAAAATTTTACAAAGCTGTTCTATTTCTGTGAAACTGTATTGCTATTACACATATTAATTTACTGACATTTTATTTGTACATCATAAGAATTAGTGTGTCGTATTTCTTATCAAGAAAATATTATGGGAACAAAACCTCCATTTATTATTTCTATCACTTGGTAATCAGGGAATGTGAATGTTTTACTATACTATCAGTGATTTATATGTGAGAAAGTAAAATTATTTTCAAGCATATTTTATTGAGGTGAGTCGAACTATTTTTACTTTGTTAGATTTCAAATAGTTCTCATAGACTTAATGATGTTTCATTTCTTTAGCTGGACTTAGTCCTTTGTTTCTTTAAGTTTAACTGTTGAGAAATCTTGATGACATAAAATGTTAGCAAATTTGGTGCCAATGATACTAATAGCAAAACTATAGTCAGTGACCTACCTGCCAAATAAATATATTCTATTTATTTAAAGAAACTAAAACAATTTCAAATATAATATCATCTGTTTTTGTTAGATAAGTCTTTAACTTTGTGAAATTTTACTAAAATATTAGGTAATATCATATAGTTAATAATTATAACAATTGTACTTTTCAGCAAAGTATTTATTTTATAGCATTTACAATTTATAAAAGAATGTATAGCACTATATATTTGCTATTAATTTTTTAGTCTCACTTTAGTTTTTGTCACAATATTATAATTTGTATAAATATTAATCAATATTTAGTATGTAAAAATAATGTCATTATTTGTATAAACAAGATGTAATAATTTAGTAAAAATAGTTCTTATAATCTAGACAATTGATCAAATAACATTCATAATTCTAAAAACTTACTTCCACTTTTAATATATATAAAATACTAATACACTTTAAAAATAGGCTTAGAAAAATACACTGAAGATTATGAAATGTAACATTTAACTTTGACTACTTGAACCAGTTCCATAATGGTCAACATCACTTCAAGAATACTATGATTATCTTGTGAATGTTTATACAAAATTATAAAGTAGAAAGATGGATTTAGTTTCTCATATAAGTTAAATCATAAGCATAAATGTAACTAAAAATTATCTGAGAAGGGAGGAGTATGTAGCACCATGGTGGAATGCTTGACTGGCTTTCACAGAAGAATATGTTCTTGAGATTCATCACCAGAGTCACTAAGAAAAGTAATTATAAGTTAGTGTTGCAGTCCGGTTCGCATTGCTGGTAGAAATCACCCAACCAAGAGTAGCTTCTGGGAAAAAGAGATTTATTTTGGCTTACAGGCTCGAGGGGAAGCTCGATGGCATGAGCAGAGGGTGGACATCACCCCCTGGCCAACATAAGGTGGACACAGCAACAGGAGGGTGTGCCAAACACTGGCAAGGGGAAACTGGCTTTAATACCCATAAGCCCACCCCCAATAATACACTCGCTCCAGGAGGTGTTAATTCCCAAATATCCATCAGCTGGGAACCTAGCATTCAGAACACGTAGGTTTATGGGGTACACCTGAATCAAACCACCACAGTTAGTTAATTATTAACTTAGATTTATGCTTTATATCCATGCTATTTTATATGATAGAATGCATGCCAAAGTCAGATGTTGAAGTCTAGGCAATAATTAAATACTAATATAAGATAATAAAATGTAAGTATTTAAATTATTTTAACTATCATTTAATTTGTATTGTTAAACGAAAAACTACTAAAATCAAATGAACCAGCAATTTCTCTTATTCATAGAAAATGTAAACAATAATAACAACAATAAATATTTTAAGAAACTAATTTTTTAAACAATATACTATTTCTTTTAATTTAAAATATTGTAAGAAATAAATCAGATTTTATTTTATAATATCTGTAAAATGTTGACTTGTACTAGAAAGAATCCTGTGGAATTTTTAAAAATTCAGTAATACAGATGAATTTGGCCATCTAAATGTTTTCCAGGATTTCTTTTCTACTATTTGCACCTTAGTAAAGTGCCACAAGAAAAGGTGAAATTATTGCTAATTATTAAATATTATTTAGTCATATTTGTCTTTTTCCATTCTTTTCTTTATTTTACAAATAAGTCTCTTCCTTTGAAAGTATATACACTTGATTAAGTAGGAAGCAACTTTTGTACATTAAAGTTAACCTTAACATATTTCTAAAAAGGCCAAATACTCTACCACTAATACTTCATTAACCCCCCAAAATTATATATGAAACAACTCATAAATACTTAATGATGGTCACACTGATGTTGCAATAAATTATAAAGAGTGGAATTCCACAAGAACTCATTAGTCTTACTGGCACACTTTTTGTTTCAATGCACGCTGCTGAAATACTACAAAATAAAACAGAAGAAGAACATACCTATAATGTAATGGAGAGATTAGAAAAATAAATATAAGATAGGAGTGTTTGTAGATATTCTAAGGCTAGTCCCAGGCAGATGTTTTTTTTAGTGAAGAGATTATTGGAAAATTACAGTTGTAGAAATTAATTTTATAAGATTATTAATTTTCTTCTTTTTTTGTTTTGTTTTTTGAGGTAGGGTTTCACACTAGCTCAGGCTGACTTGGAATTCAATATGTAGTCTCAGGGTGGCCTTGAACTCATGGTGATCCACCTACCTCTGCCTTCCAAGTACTGGAATTAAAGGTGTGTGCCACCACGCCCAGCTAGATTATTCATTTTCTTACCATCGACTTTGGAACAGAACTAAAGCTGTTGATCAGTAGTAGAATGTTTGCATAACATGTGTGTGAACCTGAGTTTGATTCTCATTACAAAAAAAAAAAAAAGTGAAGAGAATAAAAGAGAACAGCACAAAAAGGAAAAGAGAGGGAAGAGGAGTGGAGGGAAAGAGAGAGGGAAAGAGAGAGAAGACGTAGGAAGGAAAGGGAAAGGAAGAGCAAAGGGAAACTTGAAATAGCTCTGGTACTAATCTAAAAATGTAACTTTTAGTTATCAATGTAACTACATCAATCTCAGATATGAGTGCTATTAACTTATTTGTATTTATTACTCTTAGAATTAGTAAAGTCAAGAGAGTCTGAGAAGTGTATTCAAATTGTTTATTAATCACAAGAAGTCACTAATTTTCCATTATACATAGGATTTCTGGGTTTTTTAATAGATATGAAATTAAATTCACTTGATTAAAGACTAAAAGTAAATTTTATGTAATAAATATTTTATTATGTTTCATCTTTACATTCCTGATTCTAAAGATAAATTGACAAATCACCTATTCATTCTCAAGTTATTAATTGCATGGGTTGTGGGAATTGGAACTCTGGTAATCAGATTTGTGTAGCCAGGTATTTTAACAACTGTGCCATCTACTCAGATGAAGAATGGAATTACTTTATCTTTCCTATATTTACTCTGTTTATTGTTAATAAAACAACTTTAAGGTTTTCAGGGAATGGAAATATAAAGAATTCTATTATAATATATATGATTTTCATTGGAAAGAGGCAATTAGAACTGGAAACTATGCAAGGTTAGTTCCATAGAGCAAACCTATTGTTAAGGTTTATAAATTATATTTAATTGTGTACTGTAATTTAATTTCTGTTTTATTTTTTACTCGTTATATGTACAAATATCCTTAATTTACTAGATTCATTTTTATTAATTATGTACACAGTATGTATACATTCATATTGGTACCATCCTTAGCTGCCTCCCTGTCCTTCCCCCTCTGCAGGGACCCTCCAAGTTGGGGAATATGGGTCGGTTGTGAACTGTGGGGTAAGCCATCAGTTATGTTCAGGATTTTTGCATCTCAGTTCATCAGGGAAATAGGCCTATAGTTTTCTTTTCTTGTGGCATCTCTGCCTGGTTTGGGTATTAGGGTGATACTAGCCTCATAGGAGGAGATGGGGAGCTTTCCTTGTTCTCCAATTTTGTGGTGCAGTTTGAGAAAAATTGGTTTCAGTTCTTCCATGAAGGTTTGATAGAATTTAACCTAAAAGCAAACTGGTCATGGACTCTTCTTTTTAGGGATGTTTTTTATTACCTTTTCAATCTTGATAGGTGTGATAGGTTTGTTTATGAGTTTAATCTGCTCTGAGTTTAGCTTTGGTAGGTGGTATGTGTCTAGGAATTCATCCACATTATCCAGTTTTGTAGAGTAGAGGTTTGTGAAATATCTCCTTATGGTTCTCCAAATTTTACTTTTGTCTGTTGTGATCTCTCCTTTTTCATTTCTAATTTTGTTAACTTGAAGTGCCCCCCCCCCAACCTTTTTTTTTTTGCTTGATCAAATAGGCCAGGGGTTTATGAATCTTGTTTATTTTCTCGAAGAATCATCTCTTTCTTTCATCAGTTTTCTTAGTTTACAATTCATTAATTTCTGTTCTGATCTTAATTTTTTCTTTTTGTTTGGAGCATTGTGGATTGGATTCTTCTTGCTTTTCCAGTGCCTTTCAGTGGATGGGTAGGTTATTGCTTTAAGAGCTCTCTCTTTGTTATGAAGGCATTTAGTGCTACAAATTTTCCCCTGAGGACCCCCTTCATTGTGTCCCATAAATTTTGGTACAATGTGTTCTCATTGTCATTCATTTCTAGAATTTCCCAACTTCATTTTTTATTTCATCCACTATCTATTATTTTTTAAAAGTTTATTGCTCAGTTTCCAGGAGCTGATAAGATTCCTGGCACATCTTTTGTTGTTAATTTCTAGCAATACAGCATTGTGATCTGATATCATGCAGGAAATTATGTTTATCTTCCCAAATATATGGAGGCAGGCTTTACGACCCAACTAATCTATTTTAGAGAAGGTTCCATGGGCTGCTGAGAGAAATGTGTTGTGTGTGAATTTAGGGTAGAATGTTCTGTAGATGTCTGTTAGGTCTAATTGATCTATGGCTTTGTTGAGCTCTCTCACTTCCCTGTTAATTTTCTGCTTGGATGATCTCTCTGTTGTTGAAAGTGGAATATTATAGTCTCCAACTGTGATGTTGTTGGTGGCTATTTCTGGTTTTGTTGTCAAGTAGGTTTTGTTTTATGAATTGTGGTGCACCTATATTTCATGCTTAAAGGTTGATGATTGTGATATCTTATTGTTGGAATGTTCCCTTGATAAGTAGGAAGTAGCTGTTTTTCTTTTTTTTAATGACATATTTGCTTTGAAGGCTATTTTATCTGATATTAGTATAGTTACCCCTGTTTGCTTCTTATTTCCATTTGCTTAGGACAAAATTTTCCACCCTCTCACTTTGAGGAGGTGTCTGTCTTTAGTGGTGAGGTGGGTTTATTGAAGACAACAGATTGAGGGGTCTAATTTTATCATCCACCCTGTTAGCTTATATCTCTTGATGGGTAAATTAAGGCCATTGACATTTAGGGTAATCTTGTGAGGCTTGATTTGTTCCCTGCCATATCTTGATGGTTTATGCGATTGTTTGTTTTTTTTCTTGGATTTTGTAGTTTTTGTGCCTTCCCTGTGTTTGATTATTGAGATATGCTTCTTGTAGGCACTTGAGGTTGATTATTTAACTCTTCTGTGTGGAGAATTCCCTGAAATACTCTCTGCAGATTTGGCTTTGTACTCATATAGTTGTAAAGCTGAGTTTATCATGGAAAGTGTTTTTTCACCATTTATTATGAGGGGCACTTTTTCTGGGTAGAGTAGTTTGGTTTGGAAGCCATAGGTTCTTACATTGTGTAGTGTTCCATTCCAGGTCCTTCTGGCTTTCAGGTATTCTATAGAGAAGTCTGAAGTAATCCTGATGGGACTTACTTTATATGGAATGTGTTGGTTTTCCTTAGCTATTATTAGAACTTTTTCTTTGGTATCAATGTTTATAGTCTTAATGACAGTGTCTTGGAAAATTTCTCCTTTGGTCCAGTCTGTTTGGAGTTCTGCTAGCTTCTTATATCTTGATGGGACTTTCTTTTGAGAGAGTGGGAAACTTTTCTTCAATAATCACGTTGAATAAGGTTTCCATGCCTTTATTTTGAATTTCTTCCCCTTCTGATATTCCCATGATCCCAATATTGGGACATTTAAGGGTATCCCACAGTTCCTTCCTATTCCATTCACAATACATATATAGTATTGAAACTTTTGGACTCACAAATTGTTTCTTCAGGGTTGTCTTACAGTTCTGAGTTTCTATCCTCTAAATGGCTAATTCTATTCCTGAGAGCTTCTATAGAGTTTTGGGCTTGTTCAATTTGGTTTGTATTTTTTAGTATTTTTTGATGTATTTTTTCCATACCTCTGTTGAGTGCCCTTTTCATGTCATTTTTTGATTTTCTTAATGCTTCTTGGAATTCAGCCTTGTATTTCTTTATGTTTTCATTGGAGTTAGCCAACTGATTATTAATGTCTTCTTTTTCTTCACTTTTCTTCAGATCATTTAATTGTCTTTGAGCAATTTCCTGGTTCTAATCTATCAGGTCTAATCTATAAAGGACAACATTCTTAGGATTATTACCCCTTTGTTGCTTTTCTGTAAGTTCTGCTATTTGCTTGGTCATGGTTGCATAGATTGTATCTTTATTTTGGAGTTCTGATATGAATGCCTCTTCTATGTTCTGATTAGCAGCATCCATTGTGGTACTGGGTGATGTTATTGGAGTTGCTTATATTTGATTTTTCATATTATTCCTTTTGCACTGTGATCTGCCCATCACATTGTAGGAATCTTATTTAATTTAGGGGGGAGCTGTAATCTACCCTGTAGGTCAGGTGATATGCAGGAGGGGTGGGCATGTAGGTCCCTGTGGTGGGAGAGGCTAGGGAGTTGGGAACTCTAGCCTGCTGGCCTGGATCCATGCAAGGAGGGGCAGTGGCATGTGGAGGTATGGCAGTGAGTGAGAATATGTCTATGTGTGGAGGACCCCTGAGGGAAAGTTATCCTGCTGGCTTGGATCCATGCATGGGGGTGGGGGCAGTGCAGGGGGTGGTGGTGAATGGGTCAACATTCACCTGTAGGTCCCCTGGGGGAAGGCTAGCCTGCTGGCCTGGGTCCATGCAAGGGAATGGAGGTTGGCAGCAAATGGGACTGAGGTCCTTTGGAGGAATATTGGCCTGCTGGCCTGGGTCCAGGGAGGGGTGTGGGATGGAAGAATGGGAAAGTATTCATGCCTGAACATCTCCTGGGGGAATACTAACCTGCTGGCCTAGGTTAGCGCATAGTGGGTGAGGGGTGGAGGTGAGTGGGATGGCTTTTGCTAATGTGGAGGCATGAGGCCTGGGTCCCCTTGCCTGTGGTTAATGCAGGAGGAACCTGTGGCTGGGACTGTGGCTAGGTGGGCTGATGGAGGGGATTGGGGAACTGGTGGGCTACCAAGGAGCCTAGAAATCAGCAGATTCCCTTTGTTTTTTTGCACTTCTGCACACTCTCACTGGAGGTCTATTAGAGTCTGCTCACCATTAGAAGAAGTAATTGAACCCTTAATGTCTTGCCTTTCCTTCCCCAGGAGGTGCATAGCAGTTAGGTGGATGCCATCTTGACCAGAAGTCAATTTAGTGGATAAATCTCAAGGAAATTCTATTTTATTAAAATTGCTAAATAATATCATGTTAGTTGAGGAAATAAAGAATAAAATATTGTATTAATTAGGCAATAATATGTGTAAAATTATTATAAAGATAAATTAATATATCAGCTCATTTCTACAAAATTAATGAAGTCACAAGAGAAATAAAATATTGTTTAGAACCTAAATTTAATCTCAAAAGAATCAAGGTTTTGTAGATTGAAATGATCACACAATTTTTGGATCCATGTTAAATGCTTGTAAACAACAGTGAATAATAATATATAGTGCAGACCAATGACATTTAAAAACTAAGATATAACTAAGATAAATCTAACATTACCTACTATCATTGCAGTGGAAGGAGGCCATGGCATACCATCCTTTCTGTCTTTGATAGTTAAATAAATATTAACAAAGAGAAATCTAAATTAAAGAATTTAATGAGACTACTTATGGTCTCACAAACTCAAAAACAAGTCAAAACCAAACTGAGTAGATGGAAAGAATTAATCATGATAAACACATAAATTAATGAAAACACAAATAAAAAAGTATAATAGAAAAAAATCAGCCAGGTGTGGTGGCGCATACCTTTAATCCCAGCACTCAGGAGGCAGAGGTAGGAGGATCACCATGAGTTTGAGGCCACCCTGAGACTACATAATGAATTCCAGGTTAGCCTGAACTAAAGTGAGACTCTGCCTTGGAAAAAAAAAAAAAAATCATGAAACTAAGAGTTGATTCTCTGAAAACATACATAAGACCAAAACATCTTAAACAAAATAAACAAAAGAAAGAAACAGATGACTCAAATTAACAAAATTAAAAGGGAAAAAAAGGAATGCAGTATAACAGATAACAATGAAATTCAGAATCATTAGAATATATCTCCAAAACATATACTTGAACAAACTGAAAATATAAATAGAAATAGATAAATTACTAGACCTACCAAAATTAAATCAAGATGGGATAAATAATTTAAACAGATCTATAGCAAGAAATAAGATTGAAACAGTAATAATAATAATAATCTTTCTACTAAAAACAGTGCAGGATAGATTCACTGCCACAGTCTACCAGTCTTTCAAAGAGAAAGTAACACTAGTGTTTCTGTATTTCATTAAGTAGAAAGGGAACAGTACTGAATTCCTTTTATGACACATTAAAAGATACCAAGCCAAGGCCGGGCACGGTGGCACATGCCTTTAATCCCAACACTTGAGAGGCAGACGTAGGAGAATTATCCTGAGTTTGAGGTCACCCTGAGACTACATAGTGAATTCCAGGTCAGCCTGACCTAGAGTGAGACCCTACCTTAAAAACCAGTAATTAAAAAAAAAAAAAAAAAAAAAAAAAAGATACCAAACCAGACAAAGTCACAAGAAATCAGAAAATTTTATGTTTTCACTTACTTGAGAGAAAGAGAGAGTGAGAGAGAATGGGTACACCAGGGTATCCAGTCACTGCAAATGAACTCCAGATGTATGTGTTATGTGCATCTGGCTTACATGGGTCTTGGGGAATTGAGCCTGGATCTTTTGGCTTTGCACACAAGTTCCTAACTGTTAAGTCATTTCTCCAGCCCCCAAACAGAAAGTTTTAGACCAAACACTTGGTAGATATAGATATAAAAATTCAATTTATATTTTTAAATTTTGTTTATTTATTTATGAGAGAGAGAGAGAGGGAGAGAGGCATAGAGAAAATGAATGATATTGCCAGGATCTCCTAGGTTCTGCAAAGGAACTCCAGATGCATGTGCCACCTTGTACATCTGGCTTTATAAGGGTACTGGCGAATTGAACCTAGATCCTTTAGTTTTGCTGGCAAGTACCTTGGCATCTAAGCCATCACTCAAGCCCCAGATGCAAAATTCTAAACAAAATACTTGCAAACAGAATTCAAGACCATATCAAAATGATCTTTCACTATGAATAAGTAAATTAAATTCAAAGATGCTCCAAGGCACAAAAACAGAGGGAATATCTTAGTAAACAGGACCCTACTTGGCTTTGGCAGTTTAGCAGCTACCTTCCCATTGCTCTGACAAAACACTTGATCAGAATCAGCTTATGAAAGAATAGGACTAATTTTGGTATACCACTTTGAGAGGAAGTTTCATCATGGCAGAGAAAGTGTGGCAGAGCAGACAGCTGGGGCTTCACATTTTGTCACAGTAGCAGGAAAGAAGTAATGAGCTGTCTAGTGCTGGCAAAAGGGTGGGCTAAAAGTCCCTAGGCCTCTCCCAGTGACACACCTCCTCTGGCAAGGCCCCACCTTCTAGAGATCAAGTCTGAGGCTTCATCACAAACACATGAGGATATGGGAAACATTTTGCATTCAAGTCATAACTACCAGTAAATGTGCCCCTTTCCTATTGATGCACCAACCTATTGGTAGCATGGGGCTCTCACCTGCATCAAGTTGAATAGACATTTCCCTTCAAACCATGGAATGATTGTCTTCTTCCTCTAGGATGCTTTGTAACTCTTACTTTGTGGTGAATATATATGAGATTTGGATACAGGGGGTCAGTCATAGGCCTGGCCTCGTTTGGGGGACAAAACTTGGTCCTTTAAGTGAACAATTATGGAAAATCCTATATTTAACATCTATGCCTATTTATAACTGTGCATATGTATAATTAAAGTTATATATATATATATATAAAATGTGTGTGTGTGTATACATGCATACATATATAGTGTATATGTATGCTATATATACACTATATATGCATGGATGTATATATATATAATGTAAAGTAAGACATATATACATACATATACATATATAGTATGTGTATGTATATGTATGTATATATATATATATATATGGTGAATTCAATAACTATTATTTGTCTGTCAATTAAGATAAAGGATTATTTAAACTATTCACATATAGTAGCTTGCCTCTACTTCCTCTCTTAAATCCCATAAAAAGCAGCTCCAAACCACAACCTGGAGCCTTGAATATTTTATCCCTGATTTGACCTTTGATACATCTTAGAGATGGATCTCAACTTGTCCTTTGGCTTTGCTCTCAATGAAGTTTCTTGCTGCTTTACTTTGTTAGTGTGTCCTTCCTGATTATTTGATTAAGGCACTAAAATCCTTGAAATATCACTGGGAAGATTCAACATTCACAAATCAATAAATATAATACAATGACATAAATGGACTCAATAACATAAATCTTGTGGTCATCTCTACAGATGCAGAAAAAGGCTTTTGAGAAAATACAACATCCTTTCAAGGTAATAACCTGTGAACAAACATTGATGATAAGGAATATAATATTAGACGTTGTATATAACAAACACCCAGGGATGGTAAACAGGAAAGAAATGAGCCATTTCCACTCAAAATGGGAATGAGACAACAATTTTCAATTTTTCCACTCATTTAATATAGTTCTTTAAATCTTAGCTAGAGCAATAATGCAATAGAAGGCAATAAAAGGGATACAAAGGGTAAGGAAGAAGTAAATGTCACCATGTTGAGAGAATGTATTTTTCTATACATTAGTGACTTTTCAAGATTCCAACAGATAAATTTTAGCTCTTCAGTAAGTGGCAGGATACAAAAGAGCATATAAATATTGACAGAGTCCTTATGTACTAATAGCAACATATTTAGAAACAAATCAGAAAACAGACCCATTCACAATCGACCCCACAACAATCTAGAAATACACAAAACCAAGGAAGCAGAATGCTGTACAATGAAAACTAAAGCACTGTATAAAGAAATTCAGGATGATTCTGTAAGATGAGAGCTACCATGCTCAAGTATTGGAAGAATTAATGTTGAGAAAATGGCTATGCTTCCAAAGGCATCAATAGATTCAATATGATCCTCATCATACTCCAATTGACAGTTTTCACAGCAATATCAAAATAATTATATTGGTCTGGGGAGATGGATCAACAATGATGTATCATCATGCAAAGGCTGCTAGGTGAGGTTTGTTACCCAGTGCCCACATAATGCCAAATGCACAAAGTGGCACATGCATCTGAAATCCAGGTACAAGAGAAAGAGGCAACAACATGTCATTGTTCTCCCCCATTTCTCTCTCTCATAAGTAAATAAATAAATAAATCTTAATATTCACATGGAAGTACCCAAGTAAAACAAAGCAATCCTGAGCAAAAACAAGAATACCAGAAGTATCACCACATCTGGTTTTAAGTTACACTTCAGAGCCATAGATATTAAAAAAGAAAGTAATGTTACCAGTACAAAATGAAACAAAACAAAATGTTACATGCAGTATTCCCAGGGGACATCTGAGAAAATAGCTGATACTGTCAGATAATACATCAGAGACAGACAAAGGTAGCCATCACACTCAAATCGAGCTTGGTGAACCAATGAGTTTACTGAGCTTACTTACAGGACTATGTTTGAGGAATTGCTTAAAGGAGTGTGGCTAACCCCAATCAGCCACATCACTGAAAATTCTCACCTCAACATGTGTAGTGACCTCCTCATTGCTGCATAAATGGAGCCACCTCTTTAGCTAATCTTTTCTGCTCTATATACTCTATCACCTCCTGAGACCATGTGAAACTGGGGGAAAAAAGTGACCAATAGCTGTCAGGTATTTGTGGGTAGGCTAGGCTAAAATCTCATGGGAGATCTTAATGAGCATCCCCATCCCATTCTTCTTTGAAGAAATGTCAAAGTGCTCAGTCTGCTAGGCCTCTTGTTGTTTTCACAGATGCTCTGATGAAGATGATAATGGTAGTATTGTCCAGAAGACAGCACTCCAAATCATGTGTAGTTCAATGGAACAAAGTAGTGGAGACAGATAGAATTCCATGCAGTTATAGCTACCTGATGTTTGTAAAATACTACAAAATTTACATTGGAGAAAGGTAGTTGCTTAAAAAAAAAAAAACAGTGCTAGCAAACCCAGATATCCACATTTAGGAAAATGATAAGCTTGATAACTAACCTCCTTTTGTGGCTACCAATTCCAGATGTTTCAAAAACTGTGATGCAAGATTGGAAAGGCTAAAACTAATAGAGGTAAACACTTCAAATATCAGCCTACCCAATCAATTTCTGAATAGGTCTCCAGTATCTCCAGGAAGAGCACCAACAACTGACACAAAGGAATTTTATGCAATCAAAAAACTGATGCATATCAAAGAAGCATTGAATCAATTGATGAAAAAGGATCCAGCATGAGAGATCATCTCTCAAAGAATGAATGTCTAGAATATACCAAGAACTCAAACCAAACACCAAAGAATGAAATATTCTAATTGAAAAATGTGCTAATGAAATGAGAAGGTTTTAAAATATAAGGTACAAATGTCTATTAAACACATGAAAAACTGTTTATTATCACCAGCCACCAAAGAATCACAAAACTGATACTGTGATTAGACCATACTCAAGTCAAGATACCAGCCATAAAGAAGCAAGTAATAACACAGGCTCATGAAGATGTTGACAAAGGAGTCCCTATGTACTGCTGGTAGTAAACTGGTTTGGCCTCTATTAAAAAAAAAAAAAAAAAAAAAAAAAAAAACAGTATAAAGTTTTCTCAAAAAATAAAAATGGACTTATTGTATCACTCAGTTATACCACCAGTATTTACAAAAATGATTCCAAGTCAACATTTCACAGAGACATTTGTACATAGTGATTATTGCAGTATTACTCAAAGCTAAATTAGGAAATAAATTATCAACAGAGGAATGTTTAAAGAAAATGTAGGATAGATAAAGATTGAACAATGTTCAAAATGCAAATATCTTCAAGAGGCCTGAGAGGTGTGCGCTGGAAAAGAAAAAACGAAAGATGCCTCTGCATTGATCAAATAACCTGCTGACATGCAAGCTGGAGGGGGCTTTTGTAGCGGGACCAGGTAAGTTGACAGGGTCAAACCAGGCTAAGTGAAGGGTAGGACATGATCCAGATGAATGGACAGATATACGAATATTAGGTTCAGATGGGGAAACAAGCAGCCAAGCAGTTGGCATTTGAGTAAACAACATAAGCAGCAAGACAGAGTCAACCTGAAACACCTGGAACCGTGGGAAGTCTTGACTTCCACACATAATGGTCCCATGGGATATTGGCAAGGGCCATTACCATCACAATGCTAGACATCCAATTCCTTATAGGTCCACTAAGGAAGGTGTACTCTTTCCTTTTGTTTCTGGAATCCGATACATTCTAGGTTTTTCTGAAAGATTTAAAAATGCCTTTGTGCTTCTATGGTCCCAATTTTTCCTAATAACTTTTTAGGGTGGTGCCAATTCTACTTCCAAGAATAAGTCCTTTCTCTTATGCTGCATGTGTGGTGCCAGACAGATGCTATTATTCATGTGACACCACAGGACTGAAGTAAAAGCACCCTTCAAAATGGAATGCTAAAAGGCAAGGTGATGTCAGCAAGACCACTGTTTTACACAGTACATGGAGTGACTGAAAGCAGACTGCTACATGATCTCAAGAGTAGGAATATGATCAAATGCCATTATGTGTTTTTATGCAAGTTACCTCATATAATGAATGGAGCAAAATTTGAAAGAATAAAAAAGATTGGATATTTCTATGAAATCATGTCTCTGCTCAGTATTAGAAATAAAAGGGCATCTCACTTTCCTTTCTTACATGAAATGATTGCTTGGGTTGTCCTCACCCTGCTTTATTTCATGGCTTCCAGAATTCATAGAACTTCACCCTGACAACATACCTAAAGCAATATAGCAAATGTGAATCTACTTTATAGTTTATTATTTTTCTGTTTTCTGCAAAGTAGAAAATGTAATTTCAAAAGAAGCACGAGAATTTGACAGTTTTTTCAATGAATTTTTTTGGGAGCAAATTATACTATGTGATGCAAAAGTAGTTGTTAAATCTATGTACTCCTTTTCAAATTGTCAAAAGCAATATCAAAAATGAATTAAAGTAATCATAAAATTCTGAAGGATATTGTTTATTAGTACAAATAATCCCAATTTGAATAAAATGAAATATAAATCATACCATAAACTCTATAAAAAGTCACTAGGGTGCACTTTCAATGATTATTTTTCTTTCAAACAGCCTGAAATGAAACTGTAGTGAATCAAACAGCAGCTTTTCTTTGCATTTCAAGCAGAAGTGCAATTTGATAGGTGTTTCAGCTAAACAATTGAACTTTTAATCATTTAAATTGTTCGTAACTCCAATTAAAATTGAAAATATCAGAATGTGAAACGCTTAGTCATTTTCATTTCCAAAATTCATTTCCAAAATGTTTCTATGGGAACAAAACAACTCAAATAAATAATAGGTCATATTAAATTCTCCTACTACTCATCTAAATTCAGAGATTATCAGGAAAAATACCTACAGTGATAATCAGATAAAATAACCTATTCTGGTGACTTTTGAGTTTAGTCATTATAATTTAAATTCAATACTCAGTTAACATTTATCTTTCTGTTTGTATCAATTTGGAATTAAATGCTGAATATTCACACAAGTTTGGCTCTTTCTTGAGGAGAAATCCACATAAAACATGAAAATGGAGGAAAGGGGAATATATCTATCTCTCTCGCTGTTTCTCTTTTTCTCCTTTTCAGTCTTTCTCTCTCTCTCTCTCTCTCTCTCTCTCTCTCTCTCTCTCTCTCTGTATTTATAATATAATATAATCTGTATTTATATCTATCTACATATCTGTATCATCTATCAGTCTTTATACCTATACTTACCTATATATGTGTGTGCTTATGTTCATAACATATATGTTTTTCCTTTCCTCTCCCAAGATTGTGCTCATATATGAAAATTTAAATACATGCCAATGTAGAGATGCATGTATACTCAATAAAATGTATGATTTATCATTAAAATATTTAAGTCTACACACTTCTACACATTTTCTAGCCCATAAGAATACTGCAGTTGGATTAGTTCTATAGTAAGAAAACTCTAAGTAACAGCACATATAGTTAATTGTCATGGTTTTTGCTCAAACTAGTACTTCATTAGAAAATAAAACAATTTTATTTCTTAATATATGACAGTCTATAACATTAAAAAAAAGATAAATTAAGCTGGATGAAGGTCTTTGGAGTAAGAGAAGGTTTCACTGAGGACTAAACAACATGATCAAATGTGTCCAGGTATGAAGAATAAAAAGTTACCCTTGATGCCTTGAGGCAGAATATTATTTGGTATAGTGAAGGAACACTACAAATGTGACTTAAGTTGAGGAAGAAAACAAAAGGACAGAGAGAACATTTCCACAGGCAGACAGGAGATATATAAAGTTCTATAAACCATAGTTTGCAACTTAAATATCACTTAGAATATACTTTCATTGCTGAAAGAGTTGTTTGAATAATGTCCGTATTTTTGTGTTAAGGGACTATTTATTTATTTATTTTGAGAGAGTGAGAGACAGATAGGAAGAAAGAATATGGGTGTTCCAGGGCCTCTAGACCCTGCAAATAAAATCCATTTGGCTTACTTGGGTACTGAGGAATCAAACCCAGGCTCATAGGCCTCACAGGCTTAACCACTAAATCATCCCTCTCGTTGCCTTTATAGAAGGACAATAGACATGTCAAATGAGAATAGAACATGTGAAAACAAGGAGACCATTCAGGATATAATTAAATTAATAAAAGATGGCTTTGTAGTTTAAAAAAATTTCCATATTTTACATTTCTCACTTAAAGTAGATTAAATGGTAAAATAATGTTCTTAAATTCATTAACCTGGTAAGAATTTGGGTGTTAATTTGAATCCATACAATCAGAATCAACATTGTGTGTATGTGTTCTCTTTGTGTGCCTGTATGGTTGTTTGCACTCATGTACAATGCAAACATGGATGTGTGTGCATGTCAGAGGTAGGGTGCTTTCTCAATAACTTTCTATATTAGTTTTTGAAATCTGGTTTATCTCAATTAGCCCAGAGCTCAAAAATTTGAGAATTCCTGCTTCTCCCACCCCTTTCCAGGTAATAGATAGAAATAATGTACATACTTAGTATGCACATGGATGGTGGGGACCCAAAGTCGGCTCTTTAAGGAATCGCTTCACCAATGGAGCCATCTCCCTAGTCCACTGAGCCTACATTTTTGCCATTCCATTGCCTGCTTCACATTGTTAACATTTAGGATAGGAATGCTAAAACTACCAATTTGTGATATGACTCACAAATAAGCTAAGGGATACACACATACATACATATGAGTGTTTAGATGTTAGAATTAGAATTTTTACTGAGATTTTGTTTATGTTTATTTATTATATCTGAGTATTTAGACAAATGACAGTTCCAATCACCAAGCTGACAAAATTGATGGGTAATTAGAGCTATGTTGGAGATTTGAATATGTGTATAAATGAATTGTACTTTTACAAGATGAGCTATGTGAGGCTGTGATGGCTGATTTTCACTGTGAACATGACTAGCCTTTAAAACACTTAAAAATACAGTCATGGGAATATCCATGAGGCTCTGATCTTGCAGAGGGTTTAATTCAAGAATGAAGACCCATCCTGAATGTGTGAGGAACCATTTTAAGGGTAGGGTAAAGAAAAAAATGGGAAAATTAACCTGAGAAGTGGCATGCATCCCTTCGCTCAGTGCTTGCAGGAGATACGTGACCTGCTGCCTCACATTCACTCTTCCAGAACCCAGAGCTATGCTCAGCACAATACACTCCTGTCTTTATAGAGTGTAGCCTCAAACTGTTAACCTAATGTAAACCCTTTTCTCTTAAGATTTTTCTTGTTATGTTTTGTGTCACAACATAAGAAATAGCTAATACAGATACCTATTCTGTACTCAGGGAGAACCTCACAAAGTAGTTATGAGGGATGCTTAAAGCATAAACATATATAAGAAACACAAACATAAAGTGTTTTATAGGAATTATTTCAGAGAAAAATCAAAAATGAAGGAGTGGGGCTGGATAGATGGCTTAGCGGTTAAGCGCTTGCCTGTGAAGCCTAAGGACCCCGGTTCTAGGCTTGGTTCCCCAGGTCCCATGTTAGCCAGATGCACAAGGGGGCGCACGTGTCTGGAGTTCGTTTGCAGAGGCTGGAAGCCCTGGCGCGCCCATTCTCTCTCTCTCCCTCTATCTGTCTTTCTCTCTGTGTGTCTGTCGCTCTCAAATAAATAAATAAATAAATAATTTTAAAAAAATGAAGGAGTGGTGATAAAAAGCAGAGGGCTGTGTGCCAGACTCTGTTGTGTTTCCAGTTATATGTTTTAGTATAAAGAAGGATGAAAAAAAAAAAAAAGACTAAGAGACAATGGAAAATGTGCTCAGTGCAATAACAAAGAAGCTGAGTTCAGAAAACTTACCTAGAAAGACAAATCAATTACTTCAAATGCAGCACATAGACTGAATAGGATGGGTACTATGAATTGACTATTGGATTTTCACTAGTATATAACTGTTGATCTTAGTAAGAGTGGTTTCAAGTAGAATTTGAAACAGAAAACTCAAATGGGAATAAATTCAATAAACAATTGATAAAGAATCAGAAATAGTGTGTATAGACAGCTGGGCATCTATAGAATAGAATAATTTCAAAGGAACATGTGGTCAAATGATTTTTTTAAGAATGACCCCATAGAAATGAATATTGAATAATAGTAAATAGCAAGTTTATAATTGCAACAGCAGTGCCTTTGGGGGGAGGAATGGAAATCATATATGTATGCAGAAGCATTGGATCTGATGATATAGGCTTAATTACAGATTTTCTGAGCTATTCTGATATTCAAATCTTAAAATCTGTGGCAAAATGTTAGTCAAGAATGGATTATTGATAGATTCACAATGCAACAACCAAACTGTGTGTGTGTGTATGTGTTGTGCATGTGTACGTGTGTGTGTAATGAAAAGAGAAAGATGATAAGTCAGAAGTGGAAAGGAGAAAAAATGATAAATAAAGCAGTGGTGGTGAAGCTGGCTTTCAAACCTGTCAGAATCTTAACATTGCACCAGACACTTTTTGAGCTTTGTGATATATATATATATATATATATATATATATATATATATATATATATATATATATTATTTATATATATAATAACTTAAAAACTGATATATATATATATTATTTATATATATATAAATCAATGAAAGGTGACTGACCTTTTCTTTGTGATGTCTAAACCTTTCTTGTCTTTATCCTACCAGGGAAGTTGGTATCTTGTGAGAGAATCTTAGGACAGTTAGTTTCTTCCAAATTTGTACTAGTAATATGTAAGACAAAAAATAGTAGTTTTGGTCAAAGTCAAAATGTTGAAGTAGATTGAATTCTTCCTTTGTTTTCTTCTACTTTCTCATGTACTATTTTTCTCCACCAATTATTATCTTTTGCTAATTGTGGGCCTTATTGTATGAACATACTACAAATTGAGCATATTCCAATCTGGTTAAGCTCTTATTTTCCCTCCCCTACCCCCATTTTCCTGAAGGCCTTTCTTAGTAGGGTTATCAGCATTTACTGTTGGTCATGTGGGTCATATGCTACCAGTCAGTGACTGGGGTGATGGGGGAACAATGTCTAAGATTACTCCTATCCTGTGGCTCTTATGATCTTTCTGAACCTTCCTCTGCAATCTTCCCTGATCTTTGGAGGACATGGTTAATGCACTGCATTGCATAGCCTCAGGTTGCTAGGATGAACTTCCAAACTAGGAACATATTGGTGGAAGGGATTTACAGAAGCTTCCAGATAGAGGGGAGGTTTCATAATGGCAGAAGCAATGGGGTCCCATTCACAGGTCCAAGAAGATAGAAGAGCCTATACCAACACCACCAGCAAGCACACTCAAGGAAGACCAGGCTGAAATCCAGCCCTTTGCATATCATTAGATTGGAAAAACAAATCCATCACCACGATTTACGGCTGGATCTGCCCACAGTGACACCTCTTCCAACCAAGCAGCTAGAGATCTAAATTACAAGCTTTAATAAACTCCTGAATCAATTGGGGGATATACATTCAAACTACCACATACTGACTTCTACCAATAGTTGATTATTTCAGACAACATTAATTTTATTTAGTTAAGTTTTTTGGGGGGACAGGGTCTTACTTTGAAGTCCAAGCTGGCAGTTTAATCACTATCTTCCTTCATTCACCTCCAGAGTGCTGAGTTTATAGGTGTGTACAAAAAAATTTTTGAGAATCACCATGAACTCTGAGGAATTCAGTAATGAATGAAAGGAATGTTCTCAGAATCATTCAACTTTTAATTTTGAAGTGAGAGAGTCAGTTGAAGGAAATTTAGGTAATAAGAAGAACATACAAAGAGCAATGATCATGTATTATTGGAGTTTATAACAGGGAACAAGCTGCTGAGACAAAAGCAAATCTACACTGTCATTAGATATGATATCAGATATTATGAATGTTAAGATGGCAATAATTATATCTCAGGACATAAATGTGAAGATCTTTACAACTCAAATTTAGAACAATTTAAAAAATATTTTAATAAATATGGCTATATAACAAAGAACAAATTTATTAAGACAAGGGAAAGCCAGCGGCATGAGTAAGGCTTTTAGAAACTCAGGAGAAAAAAAACATTCTGAGGTTTATAGGACATATTTTGCATTATTACTGTTCCTGCTTATTATTTTACATCAACCTAAAATCTGCAGTGATAACTGATAAATTTTAATTAAGATGCTAAGCATGATCATTTTCTACTTAAAATTTCTAATATGTTTCAGAATGGAGGATGAATTAAAGGAGAAACATTATGTATGTTTGGCTATAGACAAGGGCAGATAGCTTATAGAAAGGATTATGAATTGAAAGCAATAGGACTTATGTCTGTACATGAGAAACTAAGGAAGTACTTAAAAAAAACCTGGAAGTTGTTACTGTGGTATTCCTGTCAGTCACATGATCATAGAAAAATCTATTAGGGGCCAGAAGAGATGTATGAGCTAGGAAAATACACTTGGAATACGATTGAGTTTAAGAAAAAAAAATAAAATAAAATGTTTCTAGGAATTATCATAGTACATGTACTTGAAGGATCCTTAGTAATTTAGAAAATCATAGTTATATTTCTTATATTTAAACTGAACTAAGAAAAGACTGATTTTTCACTGATATGTACGTCAGGAGCAAAGCAAAAAATTTGAAGTTAACCAACTATAACACATCAAAATTGTATAGTGTGAACATTAAAATGTCTTCATGTTGAAAACTATCCATGGTTGTTTTTCATCTGTATACTTTCAAATTTTCTTTCATACTCTTTTATTTATACAAATGACCCGCTGCCTATGGTTGTTTATTTATGACATTTGATAGCATTAGGGCAGGATACAGTTTAGTTTGCTTTTATTTGTTTTGTGTTTATTTTGAGATTCACCCTCAGGTAGCTCATATTGGCCTATTTAGCTGAGGATATTGTTGAACTCTTCATATATTTTTCCAAATATCTCCCAAGTGTAGGGATTACCAGTATGTGCCAGCATGCTCACCCCTTATATTTTCAATGTTGATGTAAAATACTACTAATCTTCCATTATTCTGCTCAAATCTGACATGTGATCCTAAGGGCAAAACTGATATTCTACAGTGCCCTTTGTTGCTAAGCTACAGTGTTCAGTGGCTAGGAGTACAGAATATGTTTTACTTACAGAATCTTCTTTTACACCAGGTTTTCCAAGATATAAAGGATATGTGTTCATTTTTCTTTACTTGTACACATGGACATTTTTGATGAGGCAGGGCATGTTCAGGGTGGTGTGGCCATAGAGAACATGGATATTTCTAATTCAAAAGTATTTTTTTTAATTTTTATTTATTTATTTATTTGAGAGCGACAGACACACAGAGAAAGACAGATAGAGGGAGAGAGAGAGAATGGGCGCGCCAGGGCTTCCAGCCTCTGCAAACGAACTCCAGATGCGTGCGCCCCTTGTGCATCTGGCTAACGTGGGACCTGGGGAACCAAGCCTCGAACTGGGGTCGTTAGGCTTCACAGGCAAGCGCTTAACTGCTAAGCCATCTCTCCAGCCCTAATTCAAAAGTATTTTTATCCAGGATGTTTTGTTAAACAATTTTTCTTTTGACTATTTATTTTCTCAGAATATTTTTAGTCATACCAGATTAAGTGGATTTACCCTGGTTGTTCTCTCTTTCCCTCCTGTGAGACAGCCCATTAGCTCATGTCCCATTAAACATTGCCTTTCCTGCCTCAGTGTGGTCTTGTGTGGTATTTAGTCTTTTTTTTTTTTTAAGAGGGAGAGAAGGAGAAAATTGGTGTGTCAGGGCCTCAATGACTGCTATCGAACTCCAGAAACTTGCACTTGTCTCAGCTTTTTGTGTCTGGCTTACACGGGTCTGGAGAGAGAATGGACATGGGTCCTTAAGCCTCACAGGTACGTGCCTTAACTACTAATCCATCTCTCCAGCTCATCTTTCGTTAACCTTACATCTGATGGCATGACTCAGATTGAAGGTTTCTGGTTGCCCTCTCAGGTGGCCCAACCTCCTTTCCTCTGACCAGACCACCAAGCTGCTACTGACCTTCTGAAGCCCTTGGCCCATCTCTGTCTCTTGCTGGCTCTCTCACAATGATTTGGCTTCATCCCTCTCTTCTCCTTCCCTCTTCCTCTCTTCCTCTGTAAATGTCCCTCATGGGTTGGCCTGTTCTGAGATATTCTGGCCTGTTCTCTCATCTGAGCCATACTGATTTGCCAGGCCATACCCATTCACCAGCTTTGTGCTCCCCAGATCTTGAGAAAGATGCATTCTCAACACCACTGGACTGTTTCCAATGTACTGAGCCCTAAGGGGTGCTTTTTGGCTCGGTTTGCCTGCTTTGGGACACTTTCCTTCATTCCTTCTTCCCCCTCCTCCTCCTTTTCCCTGCTCCTCAGCTGCTCTGGGAGAGGAGCTCTCCTTTTACCCCTCCTCACCCTTCCTCCTTTCTGCCAAGCTTTCTCAGCCCCTCTCAGAGGAGAGCCAAACTTTCCTCCTTCATCCCCCTCCCTGCTGAGCTTCCTCAGCCACCAGGGTGCAAGCAGGCAACTGTTCTACACTGTGGCTGGTTTGAGCTCTGAACACCCACTTGCCATAGACAGAAGAGGTACTGAGTTACCCTGATTTGCACAACTCAGTCTTGGTCTCCCAAGTCATTCTGATCTACACACCTTCAGCCAGACTGCTGTCACAGCCACCAAGAACATTAACAACAACAACAAAAATAAATAAATAAATAAATCCCGCTGCCTTCCTTCTTTCCCTCCTCCTCTTGAGGTTTCCTCCAACCTTACCATTTAATCCGCCTGACTTCAATATAATTTAAACAATGGATCCACATGGCCTGAAAATGATACCTTTGATTTTCACATTCTTACTGATTTAAATAGCTTCCTCCACACACAGGCAATTGGTCCAAGATACCCATATTCAAGCTTTTTGTTGTTGTAGTTTTTGCACTACACACCTGTCCTTATCTCTCCTCTGCTTGCCCTGCTCATCGTAGGAGACTGACTCCATTTAGATAGAACAAAAATGAATGAAAATAAACATAAAACATTTTTTTTAACTCTAAATGATTGTGCATGAATGTGACATTGATCATTAACCTAAATGACAGGCAATAATGACCAGTGCTAGTCTGTGGGAAATGCAGATTCTGGCTGTGCTGGTTTGTGTCTGCAGCAGTGCTGTGGGACACAGATTCCAACAGCATACACAGTCATGCTGACTAGTCCCCATATGAGACTCTCTATATGGGGTGTACTGTATATGGTGTACACAAACACAGCAAGGCTGTGACCCATGCTAGACGACAAACAACAACAAGATGGTGATAGAGAGACCACATGACACAGCCAGACACACAGGCTCAAAGAACCGGTTGGGCCCTAAAGTCTGCCAGGTAAAGGCTGAACATCAGATACCTAGGACCTTCTAGGTTTGCTCAGTGTTTAGAGATACCTGTTAATTATTGTTTCTATTTCACTATCATATAAATTATGCTAATTTTGATATGTTATTTAAATTTATTGTAAGCTGAATTCTGAGAAATGGGTTGCCCCCCCAAACTCAGACCTCACGTACATTTAAAACTATGTGTCAGCCACACTTTACTCTTAGACAAATTGGCCTATTGCCTCTGGATGAGGAAAGGCAAGATGATAAAGAACATATATATTTTTTTAATTAATTAGTTTTGTACTCAGCGAATACAGTCAGTTTGGTACCATTATTAGGCTGATCCGTGACCTACCCCTCCCCTTGACCCCTCCTTGTTGAGGCATATGGGTCATGCATTTGGGAGTTAGCTCACAGTTATGGGTAGGATAAATGTCTCTGCGTATCATGACCCAACATGTGGCTCTGACATTCTTTCTGCCCCCTCTTCTGCAAAACTTCCCTGAGCCATGTTGGGTTCATTTTGATTCTCTCTCAATTTTCTCTTGTCTAAGATCACCAAAGTCTTGTTAGAATATAGTTCTCAAACTTAAATTAGTCATAACAAACAAGAAACAACCAGATCTAACTAGGCTTTTCAACATTAGAATTTTATGACTTAACAATATATAAACAGGTAATCTTACTTTGTTATATTATAAATATAGTTCAGACTTGTCATTACTAATAAAACTATTTCCAGGTGTGTTATATTATATATCTCCAGGAAAGTTATCAAGTTGTAGCTGCATTTAAAATTCCATGCTTTTAAAATTTGTTTCATAGGATTACTTTTTATAAAGCCTTAAGTCAATAGGTTATAAGGTCTAAAATTTGATTCATTGACACTATTTTGCTCATGGTGACAGTGATAAAAGCTGCCTTTAAATGTTTAATTAACTTGGTAATGCTTGTATGTTAAAGTTTTCACCACTAAAACAACTGAGTCTTAATAAAATGATGATTTATTAGTTACTGTTTTTTATTTTATATAACTAATTTGAGTAAATAATTGTTGTGTTTACAACTCAAATTTTATAAAGATATAATCTAACTTCATACATTGTAGTTTTTATTCTTAGGGAGACAAGGCAATCTCCCCATATTCTGACAACTGTGTAAATTATGTGCTTTCTCAATTTCTGAGGAGCTCCCTTCACAATTCTTGGACCAATATGAGTTGTAATGCTAAAATCTGTTACTTACAAATGATGTAATTTAAACATAAACTATCATATATCTGGTCAAAGCTCCATTTAATAGTCATGAGTAACAAAAATAATGAGACATAAAATTGTTTTATGTTAGTTAAGGTACATCAGATTGACCAAAGGAATATTTGGTTGGCCATTTGTCAGTGAGAACTCTCTGTTAAATAATAGTCTCAGGCTGGAGAGATGGCTTAGCGGTTAAGCGCTTGCCTGTGAAGCCTAAGGACCCCGGTTCAAGGCTCGGTTCCCCAGGTCCCACGTTAGCCAGATGCACAAGGGGGTGCACGCATCTGGAGTTCGTTTGCAGAGGCTAGAAGCCCTGGCGTGCCCATTCTCTCTCTCTCCCTCTATCTGTCTTTCTTTCTGTGTCTGTCGCTCTCAAATAAATAAATAAAAAATGTTAAAAATATGTTTAAAAAATGTTTAAAAAAATAATAGTCTCATTGAAGTCTAACATGGTCATGATGGCAACTGAAATTCACCATATTCATTGCTACTATCCACAACACTTTTGTCACTTAAAAGTTCACAGACTATTCAAGTAAATTTCATCCAAAAATACTTGCTGGTTCCTAACTGAGTATACAAGGAGAGTAACCAGCAACAGGCCAGCAGTGGAGATGTGATGCATGGTAGCTTCTGCAACTAGAGTGGTAATATTCCAGAAATCAATAGATTCTACATGATTTGTCAATATGACAGGATTCCCAAGGTGACCAGCATATTTGATCAGAATGTGCACCTCTCATTTCAGAATTTTGTCCTTAAAATACCTAATGCACTGTGCATAAATTTCTCATCGGCAGACATACAAATAATAACATACTTTAAATATCTCCAGTGATATGAGAGGATCCATGAAACTGTTCTCTTACTGCCAGCCCACACACAGGTTTAGGACTATTGTACTTTTGACACATAACAACCTCTTTCTGACTGTAATGATATTTTGACATTTTTAAATTTTATTTTTATTTCCTTGGTAATGGTTAAGCTTTCCATCATTCCATATGTTATTGAAGAAGACAGAGAGCTAGCTTCCTTCAGTAAGTTAGTTCAGGGGCAGGAGCCCAAAGAGAGAACTGCAAAGTGTCACCTCACTAGCTTGGAGAGAGCTGGAATACAGCAGCTGATCAAGCCTCATCTCATCCACAGCGGTCACAGGGCCCCTGCTGCTTATCAAGTCTAGCACACTACCTAGCTGGATGAGACTTTGTCAGCCCCTGCATCCACCACGCAACCAGGTCTCTCCCTTGTACACTGGAGTCTGACAAAAGAAATCCATCCAAATCTTGCTTGCTCTGCTAACCTCTTCCTCTCTTCCTTGTGATCTTACCTTACCACATCACACACATGTTAGTCTGTCTCTCTCCTTCTCCGCCATACTGGGAAGGGAGAGCACTTTGCTCTGCCTGTGTATTTCCCTTCTTGCCTTCTATGTGCATCTTGCTTTGGAGTGACTTCTCACTTTGATTATATGCATAATTTTTTCTTTGATCTCTGAGTTCCTGATTATTTCTTAATTTTCTCTGGTCTTTTATTTGAAGGGTAAAATGACAGTTTTGGACTCTTCCCTATCTCCCACCTGGGAAACTTGTTTGACCTGTGTTTCTTTCATCTAAACACTGATTAAGGCTGTCTCCCCTCTCCCAGCTCACTGGGGAGGGTCCAGATACCTGTTGGGGTACTTTTTAGCTTGTTCCATACATGTTTTATATTTCCAGATATATTTTTCCACTTGATGTTTTGCTCAACTCTGGGTCTATCACATGTGTATTTCCTGTGAACTTTGGGCTTCTTACATGTGTAATTCCTCTGAACTCTGGGTCTACCATGTTTTCAATAACTAGTTTACTACTAATTTAACTTCTTTACTACTAACTTTTGCACATCTGAATTTCTGGGTCTCTGATTGGTGATTTCTCACTGCTATTATTCCTTAATCTCCATGTCCATCACCACTTAATCTGTTAATTTTCTCCTTTGTAGGTAAAGGTTTGACACCTTCTGCTCCCAGATTAGTGTGTGAACATTTCTCGTAAATCTTAGCATTGGCTTCTAGGTCTTGTCTCTCATATGTGTGTGGAACTGATCTAGCCACATTCACTCTCTTCTTAGATACAAATTTGCACATTCCTCTAGCATTCATACACATCTCTAAGATATCATCAGTAAAGTAATGTGAAGAAAATGCTATACAGCTAGGACAAAGTGTTTGCAATTTTGACAAAGATAAATTATCAGTATATATAATACTTTTGGGAGGGAGGGAGGGAATGCCTCTGGGCATGATGTCTCAACCTGTGGCACTTACAATCATTCTGCCCCATCTTCTGCAAACTTCCCTGAGCTATGGTGGCTAATTTTTAAGTCTACTTCAATGATGAGCTCTTAGGAGCCTCTGGACCTCTGCTTGAATAGGTGTTGAGTATTATCAGGGTCTGTCCCCTACACTCTAGCACTGATTGTCAGGTTCAGCATGGAAGCAGCACTCATTCTCATCTCACCAATTCCTCTGTGGTTACAGCTGTGGCTTGGCTGAAGAGTGAGGGGTAAGTTATCTCCTTCAGTCTTGCTACTGTAAAAGAACAAGATTCTTTAACGGAGAGTGAAGTTAGCATGATTTAACTGGGATAAGCATTATTAATTTAGGGAGAATTTGATATATGTAACCCCTGTTTTATCCCATGACTAGTAAGATCTGGAAAACATAATCTTTGTCTCCATAGGATTCTGATCTGCTTCCTAATTCTAGGTAAGGGTTCCTTTACAGCCAATGAGAAAGCTATTAGGTACCCACGGAGTCTGTGTGACATGACTGCACTGGCATGTATATCTTGTCAGGGTGTTTTCTTCTGAGTAGCTTAGACCTCTGGTTGCTCATACCACTGTTGGCTACTATTCCACAGCAGCACATGTAGCACTTCCCAGCACTAGACAGACTAATGGTCTGGAGACTGACTTTCTTCTGAATTCCAGCTAGGTCTCTCTGTGCTCTGTGTCAGCATATGGTGTCTTCAGCATATAAACTCTTAGCATTTGCCTCAGGTGGGTAATCAAGTGCTTTGACAGAAAGCTGTCTTGACTTGGGGACCATGTAGGTCTCTCCAATCAACAGCTCAGTGTACCAATATCTGGTACTGGGAGTTACACGTCAGAGACAGAAAACAAACAAACAAACAAACAAAAAGAACTTTTAAGCTTAGACTTAATCCCACCTTCACCAGGGCACAAATTTTCAGGTACTCCCCCATTACTCCTTTTGAGGGTTATATATTTTAAGCTACCTCCAATGGTAAAGGTTTCTATGGTATTAGCTTATCTTAGATTTAATTTTGTGTTTGTTTCTCCTCCCCAAAGCCCTTCTATCTCTATTGCCTGGGACTTGAGTTGCCTATCAGGTATATCAGCAACTCAAACAGGACCAGGTTAGGAACTAAAGATAAGTGACACCATGCACTGTTTGTATTTCTATGATTGTCTGAGTTTATGGTGTATGATATGTTACAAGTATGTACATTTTTCTACAAATTTCATTGTATTAATTTCTCTTACTGTTGAGCAGAATTCCATTGTGTAAATGTACCACAACTTTGTTACCCATTCATGCAATGATGGGCATCTGGGTTGAATCCAGTTCTTAGCTATAATGAATTGAGCAGCTATAAACATGGTTGAGCAAATATCTCTGTGTTGATGCATGGAGCATGTAGGATAAATGCCCACTAAGGGAACACATGGGTCTGGTGGTGGGTCTATGTTCATTCTTTTCAGGAATCTCCAAATTGATTTCCACAGTGGTTGTACAAGTTTATATTTCCACCAAGAGTGGATGAAGGCTCCTCTTTCCCAACATACTTGCTAACATTTGTCATTGTTTTATATCTTAACCATTGTCACCCTTACTGGAATAAGGTGGAATCTCATGGTTATTTTAATTTACATTTCCCTAATGGTTAAGGATGTTGAACATTTTCTTAATTGCATGTTAGCCATTTGTATTTCTTCCTCTGAAAATCCTCTATTCAGTTCTCTGCCCCATTTTTGGAGTGGGTTGTTTGATATTTTTATTGTTTAGTTTTTTGATATTTTTTGCAGATTCTAGATATTAGGCTTCTGTCAGTGGTATAGCTGGTGAGATTTTCCTCCATTCAGTAGGTATCCTATTGAATCTCTTTATGGTATATTTGTGCAAAAACATTTTAACTTCATGAGATCCCATTGGTTGAGTGATTGTTTGATTTCCTGGGCTATTGTAGTTTTGTTTAGGAAGTCTTTCCCCACTCTTATATCATGGAGAGTGTCTCCTATTTTTTCTCCAGTAGGAGAATATTTTCAGGTCTCATGTTGAGGTCTTTAATCCATCTGGACTTGATTTTTTGTGTATGGAGGAATGAGTGGCTCTAGTTTCATTTTTTCTACATATCATCATCCAATTTGTCCAACACCATTTGTTGAAGATCCTGCCTTTTCTCAAGTCTACATTATTGACACCTTTATCAAAGATCAAGTAGCCGTTGTTACTTGACCTAAGGTCCAAACCTTCAATTCTGTCTCATTGGTCTACTTCTGTTCTATGGTGATATCCCTAAAGGTGTTTTGTTTTTGTTTTTTTGTTTGTTTGTTTATTTGCTGAGAATATATTTGGATTTCCAAGGCCTGCTTTCATTCCATGTAAATTTTGAGATCATTTTTTTCAGTTTCTGTGAAGAGTAATGCTGGCATTTTTATTGGTATTGCATTAATTCTGTATATTGCTTTTGGAAGAATTGCCATTTTCACAATATTAATTCTACCTATCCAGGAGTATGGGAGGTCTTTCTATCTTCTCATGTCCTCCTCAATTGATTTCTTGAGGGTTTTTTTTTTTTTTAATGTTTTCATTGTATAGGTCTTTCACATCTTTGGTTAGTGCTACTCCAAGGTATTTAATTCTTTTGTTGATAATTAAAATGGGACAGCCTTGCTGATTTCTTTTCCTGTGTATTTTTCCTTTACATGTAGAAAGGCTTCTGATTTTTTGTGCACTGATTTTGTATTCTTCCACTGTACTGAAGGAATTTATCACCTTTAGATGTTTTGAGACTTTAGGGTCACTTATGTATAGGATCATAGCATCTGCAAATATGGCTAGCTTGTCTTTTTCCTTTCCAATTTGTATCTCTTTTATTTCTGTCTTTTGTCTTATTGCTTGAGCTAGTACTTCTGGTAGTATGTTGAATATCAATAGTGATAGTGGGCACCCCTGTCTTGTTCCTGATCTCAATCGGAATTCCTTTAGTCTCTCACCATTAAGTATTATTTGGGCTTTAGGTGCTTTATATATACCCTTTATTGTGTTAAAGTACATAAACTCTCCATGCCTATTCTTTCCAGTGTTTTGATCATAAAGTGGTGTGACTTTTTTGTCAAAGGTCTTCTCTATATCAATTGAGATGATCATGTGATTCTTATGGTTAAGTTTATTTATGTGGTATATTATGTTGACCAATTTCTATAAGTTGAACCATCCCTGTATTCCTGGGATGAAGCCTGTCTCTGTAATGTAGGCATTTAACACTATGAATTTTCCCCTAAGGACTGCTTTCATTGTGTCCCATAAGTTTTAATGAGTTGTGTTTTCATTGTCATTCAATTTATGAATTTTATAATTTCCTTTTTGATTTCTTTTATAACTCACTCATTATTTAAAGATGTGTTGTTTAGTCTCCAGGAGCCTTTTATGAGTTCTTTCATAACACATTCATTGTTTAAAGGTGTGTTGTTTAGTCTCCAGGAGCTGGTGGAATTCCTGATGTGTCTCCTTTTGTTATTTTCTCCCTGTGAAGTATTGATACAAGAAGTTACATCAGTTTTCCTAAATTTAAGGAGTTGCACTTTATGACCTAATATATGGTCTGTTTTGGAGAAGGTTCTGTTGGCTGCTATGAAGAATGTGTATTCTGTAGATTTTGGGTGTAAAGTTCTGAAGAGGTCTGTTAGGTCTAATTGATCTATGATGTTGTTGAGCTCTATTATTTCCTTATTAGTTTTCTTCTTGGATGTCTATTGATCATAGTGGAGTATTGACATCTCTAACTATGATGGTATTGGAATTATTTCTGTTTTATTGTCAAGTAGGTTTTGTTTTGTAAATTGTGGTGCACCTGTTTATGGCACATATAGATTTATGATTGTGATGTTCTCATGTTGATTCATTCCCTTGAGGAGTAAGAAGTGGAATTCTTTGCCCTTTTGGATTACTTTTGATTTCAATTTCTTTTGTCTTGTCTTTCAGGTCAAAGGTTCTCTCTTATACATGGGTAACTCTGTCAATGAAGGATTCTAAAGAGGTTTTTATGTACTCCTTTTCATTTTTATTTTCTGTTATGTTATTTTGAATCATGTCCATGTCTTTTGTGATGTACAATTTCATGAGTTTTTGATGCTTCTGTAATTCATTCTTGCATTTTATCAAGACTTCATTGTGCCAGGCGTGGTGGTACATGCCTTTAATCCCAGCACTCGGGAGGCAGAGGCAGGAGGATTGCCAGGAGTTTGAGGCCACCCTGAAGCTCCATAGTGAATTGCAAGTCAGCCTGGGCTAGAGTGAGACCATACCTCAGAAAACAAAACAAAACAAAAAGACCTCATTAAGCTTAATCAATTGATTATTGAGATGTTCCATTTGTTGTCTCACCTTCAATTCATTTATGTCTTTGGAGGGTTCTAAGTGTTTCCTTCAATCACGTTAAGCCTACTGTCAAAAGCCAAATGCTCTATGAGGCAATTCTGCTCAATTTCATTGATATTTTTGCTTTTTGATGGTTTGCTTCCAGTTCAGCAATTCTTTGACCAGGGTCTCCATTGGTTGTTGTGTTTTCAGTTTGGAATTGAATTTCTGTTGATGTTTCTATGATTTCAGTGGAGGCTTCCATTTGGGAGTATGCATCCTTGGTGGAGAGCTCTCAGTTTTTATGATGTTCATTGGCTTTTTTTGCATGGTTGTGTACCCATCTTGGCGAAATGCTTTATTCTATTAAGAAGGAAGAAAGTATTTATCCTTGTTGGATCTTCAGAGTATTTTATCTTTTAAAACTTGGTGTTATAGTCATAGATACACAGATTGTGGAGATTGCAGGTACATTTAAGGTGCACTGGCCTACTCACTCCACTGCACATACTCTTTGGTACACCAAAATCACAGATTGGGGAACTAGGGGCCACAAAGCTGAACAGCCAGGGGCAAGGGGTCAACTCCTACAGTAGTCTGTGAACCCTCTGACTCAGAGTAATAGGGGTTTGGGTACCTCAGAGACAATAAGGATACCAGAGCAAAAGGGCTACTTCCATAGCCCACACACAGGGACCAGACCTCCTTAAGACAGAAGCAGGGGTATAGGGACCAAGGAACTGGGAGGTGGTAACCAACCAGGAGCTCTTGCATATTCACTCCATGCACACACCCTCTGGAAGAGAGGATCCAGGAATTAGGTACACATTGGCCCATAAATCAGAAAGGCAGAGAAAGGAGCCTGCTTTCACAGCAAGCTTACAGGGTCCCAGCAGTCCCAAGCCAGTAGCAGGGGAACCTATGGGGACCAGGAAACTGGGAGGAGCTGGGAAACAGAGATTTGGCCTACTCAGGCCACCCTCCATGTGTACCGTCTAGCACTGGGTACCTAGGAATTTGTTTCTTAGCATTTCTTAACATTTTCACCAAAGATCCCTGAGCTTGACATTTGCCTAAGTTCTGAGGAAAAAAAAAAAAAAAACAAAACAAAACAACATATATATATGGTTTTTCAAGGTAGGGCCTCACTCTAGCCCAGGCTGACCTGAAATTTACTATGTAGTCTCAGAGTGGCCTTGAACTCACAGTGATCCTCCTGCCTCCAGAGCACTGGGATTAAAGGCCTGCTCCACCACGCCTAGCTAGAAAATATTTTTGTTATTTTATTTTATTATTTAGGGTGATGTTGATCTGTCTATAAGTAACTTTTGCATATAGCGGGAAATACTGTGTTTCCAAAGAGAACGAGTTATTAGGAGAATATAACATTAACACAAAAAGTTTTCTGTTAGATGTGAAAATTAAACCTTATTTCTGTGAATTGTTTTGGAAGCCTGAAAGGCTAGACATACATATTTCACCAAATGTATGTGGGAAAAACAGAATTTGGAAAAGTAAAACACTGAACATTTTATGATCCAAGACTGAATGGAGTAATGCATGACCTTCCTGCTGGTTCAAGTTTAAAGCGTTTTCTCAGTGGTTCTTCTTGAAATATAAGGGACTCTTAATTGTATAAATTTGCTGATTCTGCTTCTGAAGAAAGCTCTTCTAATTTTATCAGTTCTGTTCCTTTCCCTAATTGCATTTACCTACTAAAAGATAAAATGGAATGGATGAGTGGTACATGTTCCCTGCCTGCTGTTTGCTCTATCGGGTTTCTCCTCATTTGACAAGAGCCTTGTCGCCTCAGGGACAGGATTTCTGCTATTCTCTCTGGGACCTTCTGCAGATAGTAGCTCAGCATTCTCTCAGAGAATTGTGCCATCCCTTTCACTGTTTCTGATGCTAGATCATGTTCTGGTGCATGTGGATCATATATTCCTCCTGCTCATATTGATCTACATGACTGAGGTTTTTGAGATAGAATGAAACCTATATACTGGAAATATTTTTCTTACTAGATTAACATAAATAATATGTAAGTACTGATTAAGTTGTATGAGTGAGATTTAGTGGGTTGATAGATTACTAAATACTTTCATTTTTAGCATGCAATTTTAAAAGAAAATCTGTGGTTTGACTAAGTTTCTTTAGAATTAGAATTAGAAAACAGTCAAAATATCTGACAGGACTAAACTTTCACAATTTGTTTTTCTATTGGCAAGATCAGAAATGCCATGAAAAGTAGACTGTCACCCAAGATATTTTCTACTTCAGATGTTTCTGAACTTGTGCAGACACATAGCAGTGACATTTATATATAAACTATAAAATTACATTTTCAATAGCTAGAGAAAGGGACGTTGCCTTTCAATTATCCCTGAGCTTTGGTCCATATGTGCAAATTTTAATTGGTTTATGATGCAAATAACACTTGATAACTTTATTTTTTTCATTTGTAAGAAAGATAAACAAATTAAACAAGACAAGATGTACTTTGTAACTTTTGTTTAAGCTGTTTGTTATAAGAATTTATACACTCACATTACTTTTTCATTAATGAAAACTTAGTATTAAATAGAAGAATGTCTATAAAGAAAATCAACTCACCAGTTATTTCAGATTTTAAAGGATTAAGCACACACATAGAAAGATATTAACATATATACTAACATATTATTTAACTACCAAGTTCATTTCCTTTTATTTCCCTCCAGGCACAATTAATTCTAGATAGTATAGCTTGTATGTTTTATGGCACAATGTACTGGGAGCAGATGAGGGAATCATGATGCTTCTGAGGCTATTTCTGACAGAGTGGAGAGATAATAGGCCAATCTTCCCTCTCGATAGCTCCTGCCTGACCAGAGAAGATGAGGTACTAGAGGAATTGAATCATTTCAAAAGAGGCATTTGAGCTGAATGAAGAGTGAACTATCAATTGAGTTGTGCTTGACATAAAATGGCACTTTTGCCTTTGGGCATCTTTTTAAGAGTAAGAGCAAAGTCATATTTAATATTTTCTTCACTTCATGCAATGAATACTGTGTTTTCCTCTGTGTATATCAAAACAAATGTCAATTTGATGTCAGTGTTATCATAGTTAAGTCCATAGGAAATAAGGACTTTATTGCATTTAAGCTAATTTCTTGTCATTTAATTTCCATACAGGAAAAGACCCAAGAATTTCTGTAGCTGAATTTAAAAGGCAGAAAAAAATTGAATTTCCCAGATAATACTTAAAATACTTGGCAGTCATGTTGTTACTACATAAATTAGTGGTAAAAGTATAAGATTTTTCTTACAAACCAGAGACCTTCACTCATGCGTCATATGCCCATTTTTATCTTATAGTAACCATTTAGATTAAACTATCTTTCCATAGTCTGTTCTTAACAATGTAATGAGGAGAAATAAATATGTTATATATTCAGTTTTCCACTACTTTTGTTTCATTTGTCTTTTCATTACCTCAGCATTCTATGGTGTGTGCATGTGTGATATAACAGTTAAAAATAATATAGTCATTTCAAGAATGATAAAATATATGAAGATTTCATAGGAAACTTACTGAGTTGATAGCAGCAATTTTTTTTTAATTTTTTGTTTATTTATTTGAGAGCAACAGACACAGAGAGAGAAAGAGACAGATATATATATAGAGAAAATGAGCACGTCAGGGCCTCCAGCCACTGCAAACGAACTCCAGACGCACACATCCCCTTGTGCATCTGGCTAACGTAGGTCCTGGGGAATTGAGCCTTGAACCAAGGTCCTTAGGATTCACAGGCAAGTGCTTAACCACTAATCCGTCTCTCCAGCCCTGATAGCAGCTATTTATGGCTATAGTTAATTTAAAATAAAATAGATTTCAGGTTGCCTGGTAATGTCATGTGAAACTTCAAGTAACTTGGAATTAAAATATTTTCTTCTTAAGGGAGAAGGGAGTCAAGAGGTCAGCAACATGGAAAAGCTAAAACTTAAAGGTTTATAGGACCACTACCAAAGGCTATAGGGACAGTAAACAAGTGTTGAGGGGCAGATTCTGACCAGAGTTGTGTAGCAGTTGAAACCTTTCTTTGAGGCATTCAGAAGGGGAAAATCAGGAGATTCCAGAAGTCTACAATCTGGGAAAGGGTTGCAAGACTCCTTTATAAGGTTATATGAATGGTAAAAACTGCTTGGGAACATGCTTTCCAGCTAGCACAGCTGTCTGCATGTTGTGATGCATGTTCCAGAGATGCAGTTTCCAGGAGTAGTCTCCAGACCTGGGTGCATTTTTCAGTGATGCAGCTGAAACTGAGTCATTTATGCTCTTGTAAGCAACTTCTCACTCTGCTCCGTAAGTAACCCCAATAACCTCATTGGTTCACCAAAACTGGTTTTGGTATAACCATGCTTTAGTCTGTTGTCTGTATCTGGGATAAACATGCTTGTGTTGCTTCAGGTAAAAGTTTCATGTGACTCTTAGGGTCCAAATAAGTACGCAACAGGTAACTTATGATAAGGAATGATTTGGGAAATAAATAAAAATAGTACTAGAAATTAAACCTAAGTCCAGGAAAAAACATGATTTTTAGTCACACAATAATATTGTAGTTAATTCAAAGTTATTTATGGATAAATCCATCCCTGTAAATACATAGAGGTGACATACTGTATATATTTGCATGCCTTAAAGTTTTGTGTTCATAAGTAAAGAAGATTTCTTTATTTGAAAAAAGGAGCTTTTGGGCTGGAGAGCTGGCTTAGTGGTTAAGTACTTGTCTGTGAAGCCTAAGGACCCTGGTTCAAGTCTTGATTTCCCAGTACCCACATAAGCCAGATGCACAAGGTGGTGCATGCATCTGGAATTCATTTGCAGTGGCTGGAGGCCCTGATGTACCCATTCTCACTCTCTCTCTCTCAAGTAAATAAACAAATAAAATAAATTTTAAAAAAAGATGAAGAAACAACTTTAATAAATGAGCTTTTGAGACAAACCCGGTTACTCATCAGAGTCCAATGATGTATCTTTCTCTTGTTGAGATATTTACCAATTGTTTGAGATTACAGATATGAGTAAACCAAGTCATGGAAGAGAAAGAGTCAGTTTTCAAGAGTATGAAAAATGTTATGGTCTGTAACAGTTTTCTCAGAATCCATGAGAAATAAATAACATTGAGGCTTTGTTATTTATTTGAACAATTGAAAACATATGTCCCTCATGTGCTAAAAGCCTTGGGAATCTGAACATCAGTCATGAAAGCAGCTTGGATATGCCATTATCTGTAACCGGGTGTCCTGGTTGCCTGTCTCAAAAAAGACAAAATAAACTTTGATGGAGTGATTCAAAGTGCAGGAGGCAGTGTGACTGAAATTTCTCATGTCTCTAATGCCTGGTATTGCATGTGTTGCAGAAAGAAAGGACACAATGACTGATATGATAATTTAGCTAAACTTTACGAGCTTGAGTAAGCATGGAGTTTTTTTTTTTTTTTTTTTAATTGAAGAGAAATGATCTTTGAGTTAGGGTTTATTTCTTCATTAAAACTCAGGTGTTTTTTTTTTTTTTTTTAATCTTTCCAAGAGAATTTGTAACAGGAGAGGAATTCCAATAAGATCTTATTTCAGAATCTTCCATTATTTTTATTATTAAAACAGTGTTATTTGACTATTTTGTAAGTTTGGAACTTAATAAGCCAACTAATGCCTTCACCTTTTAATGTGAGCACTTATTGGTTCTATTATGAGACAAAAATATTAACTTTTACCTAATCAATAATATATTTTTGCCAAATTATGCTACTTTCATTAGAAAGTGACTAATGAAATATTCATGGACAAAGTTATGTAGGTAAGAAGATTTCAAAAAGTTTAAAGAATATTTAAAATCAAAAAGAAAATGATACAGTTTTTTCCAAAGGCTCAGAAAATAATTGATTTGGATGTTTATATATTTAGTTCAGAGTAAACTGCATCTAAATAAATTAGCCTAAATACCTGCAATGTGTTTTATACTTTAAACTATTCTGATAGTTTGTATATTCCATTCAGGTATATTAGTGATTAATAAATTATTGTTACTGTATTTGAAAGCAAGATATAGATAGGTAAATAGATGATCTATTAAAATAAAATAGATATAGTGATTAAATGATAGAGACTTGGGGATATATTCAATACCATTATTTTACATGTGAAGAATGATTTAGTAAAAAGAAAGATGTGTATAATACAATTGTACAATTTCATTTTATGACTGGTACATCTAGAGTATTTCCTTGCATTGTGCATTATGACTGACAACAAATCATTGAAAACATGCTTTATTTTTCTCTATCCATTAGAGATTTTTGGAAATAACTTGAACTTTAGTGATGTTAAATTTTTAATGCCAGCTTATTGAAAAACTTATATTTAATTATTTTTTCTGTCAGATATAAGCAAAATAAATAATATTCAAGATTAGTTTTGATTGACAATAGATATTAGAAAGTGTGCATATTTGCTAGAAACTAAACTTAAAGAAGGATAACAGTCATGCTTAATTTCACAATGATTATATTTACAAAAATACTTACTTAGCTTGACAATAGAATAGGAAAAAGTGAAACTTTTACAAATATCAGTGTCTTACTAAAGAACAAGATAATTATATTTTGGAAAAAAATACACTATCTAAGGATTTACTGAGAAAAGCATTGTTGTTTGCACATACACAATTATAAGTTTAAAATCTATATTGCCTATGTTCTGGAGGTAAAGGTAGTCATATAATCCAGTTATAGAAAGCTATTTTTCTATAATTTGTTAAATTTTCACATTTTTGTCACATCATGTGATCTTGGTACATTTACACATGATATAATTTTGAAATCAGTTTAAATTACTTTTTCAATACTTAGCATTTTTATGCTTAAAAGATTTTAAATCATTTGCAATAGCTTTTGGAAATATGCAATCAGAATTGTTATTCATAATTACCTTAAGTTAACATGTAAGTGCACACCAGAAGGTTTTGCTTCTGTCAACTCTAACTTAGGACCTGTTGAATAGATTGGTGTAAATTGGCAAGAAGTTTAGGTTTTTTTTTTCATTTTGATTATATGTGTTTTCAGAAAAAAACATATTAGTCTATTTAATTTGTAATATTTCTCCAAATCTAGTAAAAAATATAACCAATGTAAAAGTAACTGCCATTATAATATTTAATTATATGTAAGTATTTCTCTTACCCCAAACTGGTCTCAAATGCAGAATGTTTACCCCATTTTGATGGTGTGTATAATAGTCACTTGGCAAGAATGAAACTGGTTTGGGTAGAGACCCTGACAGGAGAGTAATTAAATTTTCTTTCACTCTTACACATGCCTTGGTTATGTTCAAGAACTAATGTTCTCTCCAGCTTCTGTGCTGGGGAGATGCCATTATTCTTTTAGTCTCCCCACATTCCTTGAGCAGATTCAAGTATTGGGACCTATGCCCAACTGGAAGAGTAGAGACTCCAATGTCATTTGTACATTAAAAAAAAAAAAAAAAAGATATGTGTGTGTGTGTGTGTGTGTGTGTGTGAGAGAGAGAGAGAGAGAGAGAGAGAGAGAGAGAGAGAGAGAGAGAGAGGGGTTAGGGAGAAAGGGAGTGAGGGAGAAAGAGAAGGACAGACAGAGGAAGTAGGGATGTGAGTGTAGGCTGTATATGTGTGTGTATACATGAGTAAGTAGTACACTGTTAGGCAGGTATACTCCCAGGAACCTGAAGGACAGAGGAGGATGTTGGGTATCCTTCCACTATCATTCATTCTCAAATGTTCTTCAAATGGTGTGTATCTCTCTCTCTAAATCTGGTCATGTGGTTTTCATGAGCCCCAGTGAGTCTTTGGTCTCTGCTCCCCACAGGATTTGGTTCACAAACATAGTTGAACACACCCAGAATTTTACATGGGACCTCAGGAATGGAATTCAGGTAGTGTTAGGCAGACTCAGGTACTCATACTTATTGTAAGCACTCTTACCCTCTGAGCCATCTACCCAGCTTATAACCAAAGCTTTTAAAATTTGCAAATTAATAACTTAAATATGAACTTATATTTTTGTAAAACACTGCATCATTTGGGTTACCCTATAAATTCCTATAAATTGGGAATGAAATCAGACTTTGCAATTCACCAAGAAAATGTGGAAGCTTCACAAGTCAGTGACACAAAATTCTGAAGCGACAGGAGACACTCCTGTTCTCATGTGATCTACAGTGCTATTGAATAAAATTTTATTAAATGCGGCATAACTTCCAAACATGGGTAAAATATACTTCCTTGTGGATCAACAGTCAGTTTTAAAACAAGGCAAGCTCTGAGACAGCTAGACATCTATCTGTAGAAAAACATATTGGACAAGTTTTAATAGGATTTACTGCTGTCAAAACAGGCATTTTGAGTGCATGCCAAATTCACACCCTCTCTAATACTGCTGTAACTGTGGGAAAAAATAAAAAAAGCTCTGTGAAGAAAGGATATTTGAATAAGAATATGGAGAGACTGAGGTATGTAACTATGGTGCTGTCTCATATGTTTCCACTATGTTAACCTGATAATGTACTTTTTGGTTATTTCATTCATTTCTGAGGTTTTGTTTTGTTGCTAGATTTTGGTCTCTACAGAGGTTACATTTCAATAAAATTCAAAATTATTGCTTGTCTTCACACAGACTGTTTTCTAAAACATCATAAACTGACCATCCCTTCCTAAAACAAGTTGCAATAAGCCCTGGGCAAGTATCTGCTGCTAACTTCTGTTCAACTTCAATCTGATAAGGTGTCACAGATGTATTGCTAATATGGATCTGAAAGAAGTGCCCTGACAGACTTGCCTGAACAGATGAGCAGTCAGGGAAAGTTTAGAAATTATATAATCCACAATATTTTCATGACCTTTATAAACATCATTGATTAATCATCAGACCTAGAACTTCTTGTGAAGTTATTATTAAAAGTAACTGATCATTATTAAAAGTAATGGCTTCTCTTTAAGAAGTGGCTTGAATATAGCTCACACAAATGCAAACGAATTTTTCCAATGAGTTACTTTTCTGATTTCTGACAAAGAAAATATTTTTTACCAGGATTTGATTTGGCTTATTTTATTTAGATATAATTGGGAATTTCTAGAATTTTTCTTGTTAAATTTCATGCTCCCATTAAAATACATTATGTATCCACTTGTGGAAAATGCTAACATTTTAGAGAATAAAGCAGATGCTCAAAATATGAATTAGAATAATAATTCTCATATATCTGATTTATTTTTTCCTTTTAGAAAACATGAAACACCAAAATAACATTTCTTCTGGATGCTTTAGTTTGCTGTGCAGATTGTCCTATTCCATGTTCCATTCCCACATTGTAACTAGGACAGAGTGTACATATGTAATTTGAAGAATGAATTCAAATGTTTGTTCAGGCTGAAGGCTGTATGTATTTAGATAAGAGGTACAAGTAACAGGGGAAATCATAACCTTGGAAAGTATCTTCCATGTTTGTTAATTCAATATAATAACCTAAATCAAATAACTACTGTCATGTTTTCAATTTCTGCTTGACATCAAAATACTAGGAAGATATACATATACATATACATACATACATATATATATCAGGTGGGAACATACATATATATATATATTTAGTGCAATAAACATGCTATTTTGTCATCTTTACATTACAAATATGAAAATAAGCATAGAGGAGGGCACATACATAATCTATTTTGAAAAAAATTGGAAACATTTCATATGTAGTGTTAGGTCAGTAAGCATTGGTTAGTTTAAGGGATTAACATGAAACCTTTCCTAATACAGAATGAATAATTATTGTGTAACAGCTACTTTGAATTCATTTTAATCCTAAAAAAACTGATTTTAATATAAAATACTTTATGTTGAAGTGCTAAGATCTATTATCAGAAAATTAGAGAATAATTATTATAAGAATATATGCATAACTAACTGGTATTAAATAATTCTGATCAATAATATCTCAAATAAATATTGATGAAGAAGAGCTTAAAATTTAATTAGACTAATTTTATCATCTAAGATGTTAAGATTGTTAAAATTATTCATTGATCAATATGAATATTTAGCCATGTTTTGAACCTGACTCAGAAGAGCAGCATGTCAGTGGCCTTTTCAGTTTAAGATGTGATCTTAATATTTTTATGTTTTAGAGGTGGGCATGGTAGAACTTAGATGTAGTAGGATCTTTTCTTTACTTTGTTTGTAGAGACTTTCCCATGTAAAGGATATGGTTTTCTCTTCAGAAGAGTTATTACTCTTGTGTGATTTTTTTAAATTTTTTTTGTTTATTTTTATTCATTTATTTGAGAGCGACAGAGAGAGAAAGGGGAGAGGGAGAGAGAAAGAGAGAGAGAGAGAGAGAGAGAGAGAGAGAGAGAGAGAGAGAGAGAGAGAGAGAGGAGAGAGAATGGGCATGCCAGGGTTTCCAGCCACTGCAAAAGAACTCCAAAATCATGCACCCCCTTGCGCATCTGGGTAACGTGGGTCCTGGGGAATTGAGCCTTGAACCAGAGTCCTTAGGCTTCACAGGCAAGCGCTTAACTGCTAAGCCATCTCTCCAGCCCATTGTCTGTTTTTACATGCAAGTCTCTCAATGGAGTTATGCAAGTATATAAAGCAAATATTCACTACCCTCATGAAAAGACTTATTTCAATAGCCAATTTCTCTCCAATCTAAGCTAATGAAAAAGCACTGTTTTTATTAAGATAATGTGAGTGATTTTTTTTTCAATGTCTCTTAAATATTTTCAATATAGAGGCCTAAATTAGATTAATATTAATGAGCATTTTGTTATAATTCTTGATGCTGTGTACTTTCAGACTTACAGACAAATTATTTTCTGGTACTCATGCCAATAGGTATTTCATGAAGTATTTCAAGCCATGCTAACTAGCATAATCATATAACTTGTAATAATCAAATGCAACATGCTACTACTTTCAAATACTGTTCAAGCTGGCCATGGTGGTGCATGCCTTTAAATCCCAGCACAAGGGAGGCAAAGGTAAGAGGACCACTGTGAGTTCAAGGCCACTCTGAGACTACATAGTAAATTCCAAGTCAGAATGGGCTAGAGTAAGATACTACCTCAAAAATACAAACAAGTGAAAAACACAAAACAAAACAAAACAAACACACACATACACAAGCTGTGTTCCAATGCATCATTTATCAGACGCCCTATGGGTCCCTTGGTTCTTGGGGCAGTGGTTCCCTGAAGGCATCCAGGCAACCATGTAGAGCAGGATTTTGAGCTGCCCTGAGCACTAGGAAAGAACCATTTGGTGGAGGCATTCTTAATACAGCTCAGTTTGTTAGGGAAATAGGTTTACAAGCAATTGAGAGTGGGAAGAGGGTACTAAGGGGATTGGTGGTTTCAAAAGTTGCTAGCTGATGCCTAGGGATGTTCATTCCAGCATGTAGGGAAAGGGTTTGGTGCAGAACATAGGGAGAGAGTCAGATGATCTACATAGTGGTGGGAAGAGGGTCACAGGGGGATGGGCTGTGTGAAGGCTGCTGGCTGATAAGGAGTTTCCTAGGCAACTGGCCAAAGGCCATAGGGCTATGAGCAAAGCCTAAATTTAGGTGTGCTGGGCTTGGAGAGGGAGTGGCTTCCTGTAGCCCCGGGGTCCTTACCCATGCCTGGAAGCTCAGGCCTTTCTCTTGAAGGCTCTAGCCTGTGCCTGGCAGTGCCTAGCAATGCCATACATGGCTGGTATTTTTTTTTTTTCTTGTTGGTTCAAAGTTAGTAATATATCAACTTGTTTATTTGCTTTTGTATAAAATTAAGAATAATGATTCTATTACAGTCAGCTTTCTCGTTGCTTGGACAAACACCCACCAGAAATAGCTTATGGGAAAAACTGTTTATTTTAGGCTTACAAATTTCAGGGAATTTCCATCAATGGTGGAAGAATCTGGCTCATTCTGTAGATCCAAGCAGAGAGACTCCCCACCAACAACCAGCATCACAAAATAGCCAGCATCAAGAACATCCAGAATTCAAACTGCCTCGGAACACCTATAGTGTTCAGATCTGCCTCCAGTGAAACTTCCTCCAGCCACACCGCTGGAGACTCAAGTTGCAAAGTTAATGTGAGTCTATGGGGCAATATATTCAAAACACCAAAGATGCTATGAGACAAGTCAATGTTTTAGCTCAAGGTGATTTAATAGTGGTGATTTATATTTGTGCAAGGAACACATGGTGTAGATAAAAGGTATCACTAAATACTTATCTCCAGAAATCTTTAATTATATTATTTCTTTATGTTTGATTCCCTCTTAGATTTTGTTACTATTAGAGTTAAAAGTTTTGGAAACATCACAAGTCACTCATTTGATAATGTTACTTGTTGAAGTACATTCCTACATAACTTTGAACATCACTAGTAATGATGACTTCAGGATTTGCTGTTAATTTTTATTTATATGACATAATAAGCACTTACTGTCTTCTTAGGTAAAGGAAATAATCAATTATCAAACATTAGATCATTTAATCAATGGTAATTTCATTTCAGTAAATATGTATTTCAAAGGCATAGAATATGAAAAGTAGACAATATGATGTTCTCTCTTGATTTATTGATACTTTTAACATCAATTTGAAAGGATGCTAGGCCAATAAGGTTTTTTCTTTGATTTTCTTCTCTCTCTCTCTCTCTCTCTCTCTCTCTCTCTCTCTCTTTGTGTGTGTGTAACTAGTTGGCTTAAAATGCAGTACCAGCAATTGCAAACATAGTCTTTAACTTAGTGAGTGTGATGCTGTGGAGGGATTTCCTATGCTACATTCTATTTTCTAAAGAATCAACATATTAGAGTTTCTAAATGAGAAAGAGTAGTCAGTATTAAAGCCCACATTCCTACAAGAAACAATAGTATAAGGATTTCACTGTTATATTTGAAAGCTAGAGGAAAACGAAGTGGGTAAATTATGACTGAGAAATGAATGGAAGTAAAAAGCTCTATGGACAATATAGCTCAGTAAATATGTGTCATCTTTTAAATGTAATGACATTTTTGTCATTTATGTAAAATTCCAGTTTGTTTTTATTGTTCTGTATGTTAGCATATGAATTGATGGGTTTTGTTATCACACACATGATTTTATTTATTTTAAATTTTCATTCCCCTCTCTTTGCTCACTATATCCTTTCCATATTCCCCTGATGTTCTCCTTCTACAGTGCCATATAGAGTCCCACCTTTTTACATGTCTATGCTTCAATCAAAATTAATCTGAAGAAATTACAAGTACTACACAGGGAAAAGCTCACACCAAGATGGGAAGTGAGAAGCTCATTGCTACAATTACTATTTATAGGGTAACAAATGCAAAATTATTCACAATTATTAATAAAAAAAACATTAAGGGAAGTAATCAAGATCTACAAGCAAGGAGTGCTGTGCAAGATGAGGAGATAGTGTTCATATTGTTGGAACCCAAATGTGAAGCAAAATCATTGCGTCAGAGAGTAGACTGGTATTTTGTTTGTTGAGATAGAGTGTGTGATAGAGAGAGAGAGAATGGCCATGCCAGAGCCTCTAGCCGCTGCAAATGAAATCCAGATGCATGTGCCAACTTGTCACCTGACTTACATGAGTCCTGGGGAGTCAAACCTGGGTCTTTTGGCTTTGAATGCATGTGGCTTAACTGCTAAGCCATCTCGCGGCCCCATTGGGACCTTTTAAGCTGCAGGCACATGTGGGAAATAAAAGTATATCTCACAATGTGAGCAACATACTCTAAGCAGCCCTGACTGTAGTAAAAAAAAAAAAAAACAAACAAACAAAAAAAAAAAAAAAAACAGAAGAGTGGTCAGGGAATTAGAGGCTTAGAGGTTCTCACCAACCCTCATCCGAGCCACACCAGAGAAGACCCACAATGATCATAGGAAATCTGTGAAGGAACTCACTTTATTTAACAAAATACAGAAAGAACCAAGGTAAACACAAATGGCAGATCCTCCCAAACAACAATGATGCACTGAAAGATAGAGGAGTTTATTACCCAAGGGCCAAAAGACTTGAGGTAGCCCTCCAAAGAAACTTAGCCCCAAGCACAGATTTTAGTTCCATTTTATAGTTTTCATAACTAAGGAAATGGTAAGGGAACAAACAATATGTGACAATTTGCATATCAATTATTTCTGTAGTCAGACCACCCTAGCAAAGAGCTCTATTTTACTTTGTTTTAGCCAAACTATCTTTTCTTCTTATCATCCCTTTGGGCCCTTTCTGAATAGTTCCTTTTTGCGGATTTTTCAATCTGCTGACAAAGATGAATTTTAGCTCCTAAGCAATTAACTCTTACAGTAACTCAGTGAATCAATTCAACTTTTAACTTCATTTCTACCACATTCCTTCCTGATTTTCATCATAACACTTTATGATTTTGTATGTAAGTATGTAATGGCTGGTATACCTGGTATATCACCTGTATTTTAGTTATTTCTGTTCTAGATTGGATGAACTTGCGCAGAGCATTTAGTACATAGAATTTTTAACATGAGTTCCAGCATAATTATTATAAGAGGTTCCATTAAAGGAGCTAGCCAGTGTCCTCATGTAGTCCACATAGGGATAGGCTCAATGTCTGGGGTACATCAGCTATACTAGGTACATCAGCTATAAAACCTCCAAAGTTTTGAGTATGCATGACCTTGAGAGTCAAGCATGTATCAATTGTCATTAGGAATGCTGACACTGTTACCATTAAATCTTGTTTTTATTTCAGTATCAGGAAATGGTTCATGATTATTGTCTTTGAAAATATGGATGACAACATAAGAATTATTACAATAAAAGAAAGAGAGCCAGGAAGGCCTTTTCTGTAGAAGATGAGTCAGTAGAAGTGACTGTGTCTAATCCTGTTTTAAGGAGGAGAGCACCAGACATTCCTTCAGTAAAGTAAGGGGTTGTACTACATTCCTCAAAAAGAAAAAGATATTTCTGTGGAAGGAAAGGGATGTAATGAGACAATAGTAAAGAGCTGTATTTCTTCATGAAAGACATACATCTTTTAGATACAAAGTTTCTCTATGGATCCCACAAGGTTATTAAGTAAGCTGGTTTGTCCAGCAAATGGAAGGGGTTAGGATCAGCCATGTGTTGGATTTTTCAGGATCTCATTTTGCAGTCCTCATGCATGGATCAGGGCCACATCTCTTTGGCAATGGCAGATATCCTCCAGAGATTGACTTTGAGGGGACCCTCTGGGTCCCTGGTGACCTGTTAACTGTTACAATTGGCTGAGGATACCATCTTCTTGATTCTAGTGTGATGAGTTTATATCACTTGACTGATGGAGAGGGCCAAATTTCTCAAGGGTATGATAGTCTCCTTGTGTTAAAAATTTTAAGGAAGCATCACCAGTGGCAAGAGAACCTGGCTTCCCTCTATAAATATAAGCAAACAGATATCATCAAACAACCAGCACCACTAACATTAGCAAATACAAACAGTCAGAACACTAAATTGTGTTTATGTCTTAGGGCTAGGCTTTATACTTACCCTAAATGTATTTTATGGCTTGGCTCTGAGATCTGTCCTTAGTCATATACCTCCTTTTAATAAGACATGTCAAGGAGAGGTGGGACTACTACAATCAATAAGTATCACATAAATGTAATCAGTGAGGACAATTTTGGATCTTTGATTTAAAGGCAAACAGTGGCTGACTAATTAGGGCCAGGCAGAGGCAAAAGGCATGAATTAATAATTTAGTACTATAAGCCAGCATCAGGCAGTGCAGTTTATTTGTCTGAATATTGATTTCTATTATAATATCTTATAGTTATACTCTCTTACTATGTGTTTAAGACCATATAGGCAGCAAAAATTAACTACGTATTAGGTTTTAGAGGTCACTCATCACTCTGTAAGAGAGACTTTAGGGACCTGTGAGGAATTCTATGACTCTCAGCATTGTCATATACTAAGATAAGTCAAGGCCATGCTGACCAAGTGTCTATCTCTCTTTTGGGAAGTCTGGAGGGCTGATTTTCCTCCAATGTGACTTTCCTGTTGCAGATACATTGATTTGGAGTCGATCTGTGAGTCTCCATGTCTTCCTTGATCAAGAAGATAGTAAGCTTACCAGAGGCTAGAAGTTTGAGAGTGTCTCATCATCTTCTGTGGCCTTTTGACCTGGGAGCAGGAACCAAAATATTGGCTATCCTTTTAACTCCAATGTTTTCAATTGCTCTTGGCTTCTACATATGCTTGTTAACTACATAGAGAGACTATAAATGTCTGATTAGTAAAATGAATTTAGTTAAAAGGGTACAGAAAATATCTGGGAAACAAAGCAGATCTGGTCAGAGTATGGTCCAAGAGTCTAAAATCCTTCTGATTAGCATTTGAGTTTAGTTGTCCAGTGATTGTGTAAGCTATATCTGGAACATAGAAAACATACACATTTTATCTTTTAAGTATCTGGCAGTTATAAGTATAGGCAGAACATGTTAGCAGCCCTAGACATAATATTATATCCACAACTTTAAATCAATTAATTTGATCTAAAATCTGTGTGTCAGGAAAAGGCAAGGCACTATTAAAACTTGTCATCTGTGTTTGAAAACAATTTTGACTAGTTTGTATACCTATGTAGGTACCAATTACCCCACAAACTGGAAGCAGAAATGCAGCACTTAATATCATTTTTCTAGAGCAGGGAACATGTCTTAAGTATCAATATATCTATAAGCAGTGAACTTCAAATATAGGAAATGAGAAAATTACTTTAGTAAAACTTTGACTGAGACTTCCAGCCAAGATGGCAACTGCCTAGCTGTGCTGCAAATACCGGGGAAAGAAAGATGCAGATCCTAAGGAGAGAGCTGCCCCAACATACCTCAAAAGAGGCCTGACTGAAACTAAGGATAATTGGTAAAACAAGCAAGGGTGATGTTTTCCTGATGAACCGGATACCAGCACAAAGGGGAAGGAAACCAGCATAGAGAAAAATCAACTCCTACCAAATCAGAGAGCCAGAGCCTCAGAGGCCCCCAAAACCTAAGCATTGAAGCAGACCAAAAATGAACCCAACATGGATCAGGGAAATTTTGCGGAAGAGGGGGCGGAAAGAAAGTCAGAGCCACATGTTGGGTCATGATATGCAGAGACATTTATCGTACCAATAACTGTGGGCTAACTCCACAATGCACGACCCATTTACATCAACAAGAAGGGTCCATTGGCCTAAAAAATGGTACCAAACTGCCTGTATTTGCTGAACAGAAAACTAATAAATTAAATTTTAAAAAAGTAAAAAAAAAAAAAAAACTATTGTAAACAAACAAACAAAAAAAAGTTTGACTGAGACTGATTATGAATAGCTTAAGAATAAAGTCAAACCTGGCCATTATTGAGCTAAACAAGTCTGATTTTAACATACATTAAAGACATTATGATAGACATACAGTGATATCTTCATCAAAAACCTTTAATATTGAACATTACTAAGTTTAACACAATGCACTATTTATGTCTAGTAGAATATATGAAACTTAGACAAACTATATTAATATTGTGTATTGCAGGCTTTCCAAAGGGCAACAGGAGTTTCTTCAGCTTCCCTGAGAACAAAGTGACAATGACTCAATCATCTTTTATAAGACTTAGACAATAATCTCAGTGATAATCACCCAGTAAAGCAGCATAAAGGAGACAAGAACCATCTTAAGGTTACAGTGTTTTTAAATATAATAACCTTATTAAATATTGAAAGGTTGACCAATAGAGGAACATAGTAAACTTAAACTTGGTTGATAGCTTTAAAGCCAGTCTTTTAAAATCTTATAATTGTTATTATGATCAGATTAACATCAGTAAGTTAAAGTTTCAAATTTACAGCCTAAATATCATAACATCCTGTAACTAGTGAGGACCATCCTTTGTTAGTGGGATATAAGCTCTAAGATAATAGACATCTAATCTCAAGTAGCCTTTACTCTGATTAAGCACTTGAAGACTTAATCAACTTCATCTTTAAGCCTTCTATTTAAGTTTGCTCATACTTCATCTACATACTTTAACCTTACAATTTGTCTAACTATTCTGTGACAATCTTCTTTATCAAACTAATATCCAACATTTAAAGTTTCTTCTTCAGTTTATCCATTTATCTAGTTTATTTCATTATAATTATCAGCAAAACTTTTATTGTCTTATCATTATACCTTTCAATATGATCATTTAAGTATTTATTTCTTTTGCCTTCAAAAGGCTCATTGAAATAATCTTTTATAGAAATGTAGACTAGACTTACATTATTTACTCAGAATATACATATAAATTGTATCATTTGTTGACTTTTGGAGCCTCTTTTTATCAGCTTTCTGAAATACTTATTTTAAAAAATATGGAAGCAGATTAGAACATTATTAGATGTTTTAGAAATTTTCTGACAAATTCAGTATTGAGTGCTTCTCAATCTGAAGAAAAACCTTGGGGCTATTGTCTGTGAGCAGTTTCATAGAAGCATAGAGACATAAAGTAAACTTAAAACAGTTACACATTTCTTATAATAAGTCCACATCTGTCTGCAGCAATTTGGGATTCACCTATCATCATGTTGGGACCAGGACCCTGAGATTCCCTGTGTCTGTAGCTCCCACTGGCTGTGCAAGGCAGGGAAGCAAAGAAAGCAGAGCCATCAGGGATTTCCTTGGGGTGGCATAAGCCCAGAGAGGTTTGTGCCTGGTCTTTCTGTCCTACTCTAGGGCGATCTGGCCATCATTGTAGGTCAAGCCCTGTTGAAAAGGACTAAGTGACACATTGTAATTGCAGGTGTCTGCTCATGTGCAATTCCCATTTTATATTTGCCTTGGAGAGCTGCCCCAGCTGCAGCATGTGAGGAGAGCAAGACAAATGAGTTTTCCCAAGTTTATAGCTCTTGCCTGGGACTGGCCCCCAAATTTAGCTCTTTCTGATTGACCTTTTTGCCCCTGGGAAGCACAACAGAATAGCATAACCCTTCTCTGAAAGTGTGGAGGGGCTTCCCTCCTCTTCGGGTAGGAATACAGTTGGGTTTAGATCTTGAGTGACTTTCATCATATTTATTTAATTCAGAAGCATTTATAAACCTTGCAGTGAGACTTTTATCTTGGCTTGATTTTTCTATCATTTAATGTTTTCTTCAGTGTCAGGCCCCAGAGTGTTGGAATTCCCCAGTAGCCCAGACAACATTATCTCCTTTTACCACCACCACCATCTCCCCTTCTGTGGGCTTGGGTTTTGCCAGTTTTAAGCTCTGCCAGCCAGTGCCTCATTACTGGAGCGTGAGCTAGGAGGCAGCTGTGGGGGGGTGAGCTCTGGCCTTCAAGCTTCGCCTTTGTTCTGACTCTAGTTCAGTGTTTGATTTTTTTTTTTTTCTTTTTCCCTGGAATAGTTTTGGATTCCTCTCTGGGCTACAGGGCAGCTCCCTGCTCTTGCCATTTTTTAACTATTAGGAATAGAATTATCTTGCATTTTTCTCTGTGTATAATCTTAGTTACTCTCAGTTCTTCCTCTGGGGACCATTCAACATTAAAAGCTGGTCTTCCTAATTTACAGAGGCCTTTAATTTTTCTGATGTCATCTTAGTATTATAATCTCCTGAATATTCCCTTCTGAAGTATGATTTGTTTTTGGCTATGCAGCCTAGGACACTGGGCTTGGTGCAGAAGTTCCCCCCCAATTAATTTCCCACTGTGTTAGTGTTGTAGAACAGACACAAAGTCATATGCATAGAGCTCACAGCCCTATGCATAATTGTACACACATTCATATCATGTGCACTTTTCATACAGATTCCAGATGGCCATCTCCCCCTCGCATATTCATTCATTCATTCATTCAGAGTTTCAAGAATATTTCTTATCTAATCCCAATCATAACCCTGATTTAGCTCGTTATAGAGACTGAACTACATCTTAATGTAGCTAGTGAGACCAAATACCATCGGTCAACCTGACAGAAAGAGGGCTGTCACCCTGCAGCAGTATCAAGGCTCAAGGATTCTTCCTTTTGTGAGGATCAATCTGCACTGGCTCCTACGACCTGACTATTCAGTTTCCAGTTTCCCCCAGGAGTTCTTGTCTGGTCCAGAAGTCTGGCTCAGGCACACCTTCTTATAATCAGGAACTCTGGTCTGAGGCTTCACAGTATCCTTGGAGCACCTGGAAGGGGACCCTGCAATCATGTCAGAATATATTTCCCAGCTCCAGGCACCTTTGGAAATCTGGAAGGCCAAGGAGCAGCAGTCCTGCATGACCAACCAGAGTCATGGTGAAGGAAAAATTGCAGGGGCCTTCAGAGATGTTGTAGAAATGCTCTGGAAAGATCATTCCAATTCCAGGATGAGTAAAAGTAAAGGAGTTTATTACCTAGGTGCCAAAAAGCTTGAGGTAGCCCTCTAAAGAAGGCCCTGGACAGAGATTTTTATTTCTATTTCATAGTTTTCATAGCCAAGGGGAGGGGTAAGTGAACAAACAGCATATGGCAATTTGCATATCAATCATTCCTGTAGTCCGGTTACCCTAACAATGTATTCTATTTTACTTTGTTTTAGCCTAAACTATATATCCTTCTTATCATCCCTTTGGGCCTTTTCTGGACAGTTCCTTCTTTGGGTTTTTTTCATCTGCTAACAAAGATAAGTTTTAACTCTTCAGCAATTACCTCTTAAAGTAACTCAGTGAGTCAGTTCAACTTTTAGATTTAACTCTTCAGCAATTAACTCTTAAAGTAACTCACTGAATCAGTTCAACTTTTAGATTCTTTTCTACCACAGACACAGAGAAAGGAAGAGAGAGGATGGACATGCCAGGGCCTTGAGCTACTACAAACAAACTTGATGCATGTGTTACTTTGTGCATCTGGCTTATGTGGGACCCGGAGAATCAAAGTTGGATCCTTAGGCTTTGCAGGCAAGCATCTTAGCAGATAAGCCATTTTTCTGGCCCTTGTTTGTTTCTAATCTTTATTCTCCTCTTGAAAAGCAATATGAGGGCTGGAGAGATAGGTTACTGGTTAAGGCATTTGTCTGCAATCCAAAGGATCCTGGTTTGACTCTGTAGGACCCATGTTAGCCAGATGCACAATGGAGTGAATGCATCTGGAGTTCATTTACAGTGGCTGGAGGCCATTACTGCATTCATTCTTTCTCTGTCTTTCTCTCTCTTTCTCTCAAGCACAAAAATAAATATATTTACAAAAATATAATTTGAAATTTCAATGTTTTGGTTTTTTAATTTTGTATCTACATTTTTTAATTGAAATATTCATTTGTGGGGCTGTGTTGCAGTTAGCTTCATATTGCTGGCAAACAACATCCACCCAAAAGCAGCTTGTGGGCGGAATGGGTTTATTTTGCTTGCAGATTTGAGGAGAAAATTCAGTGATAACAGGCAAAATGATGGCATGAGCAGAGGCTGGACATCACCTCCTTGTTAATTATCAGGTAGACAATAGAAGCAGAGGAGTGTGCCAAATACTGGCCAGAGGAAGCTGGCTGTAGCACCCAATAGTCTGCCTCTAACAACATAACCCTCCAGGAAACTCCAATTCCCAAATTGCCCACAGATGGGGAGCAAGCATTTGGGGGAAACCTAATTTAAACCATGAAAAGCTGTAATTTGTATCTTGTAGAAATATAATTTTATGCCTGTTCTTCCTTTTCTATAAATCAAGTATGTGATATTTCCCCTACTACTTTTCATACTTAACCACATATTTTCCTTCTCATTCTTACTTTATCCCATTTGTATCCCTTTGTCATTGCATCTCCACATTACTGCTAATATATATTACTACTCCTGGCTGTGAAGAGATTAAAACTACATTATTATAACTAGTATCCTGATCATACCCAAGTGAAGTATATGCATCTCCCTCCTACAGAACCACCAGGGCTGTGTTGATAACCATACTTATTATTGCAGTAACATCTCTCTCTAACACAAATTTAGGTAAAGAAAACCCATCAAAAGGCTCTCGTCAAATATATCAAACAAACACAAACAGTGGGAAAATGGGGAAAATTATAAACATGGGAACGTGTACGTCCCAACCAATGTGCAAAATACAACAACGGAATACAAAAATCAAGAGATAACATTTACACCACTACACTTCTGCAAGCTGAATACTTCCCATTGCCTAATACAAAGATAACAAGATAGCCAAATTCCAGAAAAAGATTTCCAATTCCATTTTTAAATAGGATCAATGACCACACCATGTTCTCAAACATTTAAAGAAATCAGTTGAGCACTTAAGACAAGAAAGTTACATGAGCCATTCAGAATTAGATAAGACAGTTATCAAAGTAGATGAAGTAATCAGTAATCTTGGAAAAATAATAATAAAACATATAGAAAAAGTTTCAGCAAATAAATTGATGCTGCAAAGGAACCAAACATAAATGACAAAAAATAAAATAATTAATAACATAAAATAAAATCAGAAAAGGCTAATAAGAAGAAAGAGACTCATGAATGTCAGGCAAAGCCAAGACAACACACACACACACACACACACACACACACACACATTCAACAGGAATGGACAAAACTTTCAGGAACTTAGGGATACTGCCAAAAGAACAAATATAAGTCATGGGGGTGGATGTAAATGCTGAGATTAAGTGTAAAGGTTTAGACAATATTTTCTCTTTTTTGGTTTATTTTTATTTATTTATTTGAGAATGACAGAGATAGAAAGAGGTAGATAGAGAAAAAGAGAGAAAATGGCCTCTAGCCACCAGGGCCTCTAAGCACTACAAATGAACTTCAGATGCACGTTCCACCTTGTGTATCTGGCTTACGTGGGTCCTGGGAAATGGAACTTCAAACTGGGGTCCCTAGGCTTCACAGGCAAGTGCTTAACCAGTACGTCATCTCTCTATCCCTAGACAATATTTTTCTAAAATAAAAAAAAAAAAAAACCAAAAACATTGCAGCCATAAAGTAACCAAACTTAGAGAAATAAACAAACATTCAAACACAAGAAAAAATTAGAACCCCAAATAAATATAACAAGGGTGGGACGTCTTTGATACATACCATGGGGAAAATCTCAAAAATACAAATCAGAGCTGGAGAGATGGGTTAGTGGCTAAGCGTTTGCCTGTGAAGTTTAAGGACCCCAGTTTGAGGCTCAGTTCCCCAGCACCCATGTTAGCCAGATGCACAAGGGGATGCATGCATGTGGAGTTTGTTTGCAGTGGCCGGAAGCCCTGGTGTGCCCAGTCTTTCTCTCTCTTTCTCTGTCTGTCGCTCTCAAATAAATAAATAAAATAAACAAAAAAATATAACTCAAACAAAGAAAGTAATATTAATGTTTCATGGAGAAAAATAATAACTCGGAAACAAGCATAACATACATCTGGAAAAATACACGTTTTGTGACTTCCAGATAACTTGGTAGATTAGACATCTTACCAGTGAGCCTAGAAAAATAAAATAACCAAGGTAACACACAAGCACTTTTGCTGTACATGAGAAGGTCTGTAAAATAACTTTAAGCCCAGTGGGATCTCTGTGGGAAATCCCATGATAGCAGCTGTGCATGTCTGCCTTCCCTGCAGGACAAAGTAATACTGGCCATCAGGAAGTACATTCATCTTAAACACAAATCTCGCAGGTTCAGAAGAATTTGAAGCAGAGAGGGGCCAGGTGGAGTCCAATGGAAACACTAGACATCAGACCATATCCCTTCCCCTATATGCTATCATCACTGGTAACACAGAGACTGTGAGTAAGGCAAAGGATCCCATTCTCCCCATCCAAACACAGCATGGAACTAAAACCAAGCTGAGAGAGCGCTGAGGGAATTGACTTCTCAAGTCAATGCAGGTGGTTTAGACACTGGCCCAGAGAGATGGTTTAGTTGTTAAAGCCCTTGCCTGTGAAGCCTAAGGATCCATGTTGTATCTTTATCCAGATCTCACATAAGCCAGATGCACAAAGGTGGGCAAGCAAAAGGTTGCACATGCCTACTAGGTGGTTCAAACGTCTGGAGTTCGATTGTAGTGGCTGAGGCCCTGGTGGGCCAATAATCCCCCCCCCTCTCTCTCTCTCTCTCTCTCATTTACTTTCACTCTCATTCTCACTCTCTCTAAAAATAAAAGATAAAAATAAAAAAGTAAATGGAGGCCTGCCTATTTTTGCATGCCTTTTGTCCCAGCACTCCTAAGGCTTCATTAGGCATATCACTATGAGTTCAAAGTGAGCCTGGGACTACAGACTGACTTCCAGGTCGCCCCATCCTTCTGGTTCAGTAGACTAGAAATAAAAGTGAAAATTACACTTCTGTTTCAGTGTAATTTGCTAAATAAAATATCAGAGGGTGGGAAAGAATTCAAAATCCACCCCACCAAGGAAGAAATAGGGACCTTATAGTTCTCATTTTTCCACTTTAATGTATGTTTAGTATGCTTTGACTTTTTGTCTGTTTGCTGTGATTAACTTCTGTCATTCTTAGTATACTTCATTTTTTTTAATATTTAAATTTATGTATTTATTTATAAGAGAGAAAGACAGAGAGAGAGACAGAATGGGAGCACCAGGGCCTCTAGCTACTGCAAATGAACTCCAGACACATGCAACACTATGCACATCTGGCTTACTTTGGTACTGGAGAGTTGAACCTGGGTCCTTGAGTTTTGAGAGTACCTTAACCACTAAGCCATTTTACAAGCCCAATGACTGAATTTTGATAGTTTCCATGTTCAAATATGGGTCTATCATGATCAGATTGACCAAGTTTTCACAAGGATCTGGAAGCAGAGATACTTATATGAAACTGACTTCGTGATTTTTAAAGTTGGCAACTTGTTCAGTTAAAAAAAAAAAACATTGTGTAAGCCAAACAAAACATGAATGCAAGCTGGCTTTGGTTCATGGCAGGTCAGTTCATATATATATTTCATATATCTATATTTTAATCTCAACTCATGCATTTTTATCTCATAATGGATTTGCCCTTGCTTGTACATTGCTACATTAAGTTCTAGAGTTTTTCCCAGTCTATAATTCAGCAGTCTACTGGTCCATTTCCAGCACACAACTTATACACTACAGTGTCTCACTCATTCTATCCTATTCCTCTTTCTATTATCCTTATCCTCTTTTTAGATACATAACTAAAAACCTCCATAAGTTACCGACCTCTTTGGATATTTACAGAATCCAGATTTTTCCTTCCCGGATAATTGTTCTTCCTGAGCCTTTTTCTAGGTTAATATGACAAGTCTAGCTTAATATAATGAATTCCTATTCTCACACCCCAATTCTCACACACGTCTAACTTCAGTAACTAAGTTACTAATATACTTCATTCTGTACTAGTTTAATTACCCTCAGTTATTGAAGTCAAAGGGAAAACTCTCCTTAATTAGGTAATGTGACCTTTACTTAGTGAGCTAGCAGCTGTGGTTACTCTTGGATGTGATATTCTACTCTAGTGGTTTCAGGTACTTTCATCTCCTTAACTGAAAATAAGATTTCAAGTCTATGCACCTAAGAATATAGCTAAATAAAAATACAATCAATGGAATAACCTGAGATACATAAATCACAAAGCAGTGAAATAAAAACATGAAAATTCATAAAAATTTGACTTTATAAAACATACTAATTCCACAGAAATGACCTCCATTAACAATGAACTAGATGAAATATCAGAGAATTTGAAGAGACAATACACTGACATATATGTGTTCATTATTATTGCATGAATCCCAAGAGACTATGCACACATGCATGCAAACAAACCAGCTGAACAGCAATGTAAGGAGGTTGATACAAGATATCAAAGAGGGATTCAGTAAAGAGACATAAATACTGGGGGGATAAAATGCTACAATAATGGAAACATAAAACATAGTAAGTAGAAAATAGATTCTAGGGATTAGGCCTCTCTCAGTTGAATATTCAGCAAAGATTTTCTCCCATTCTCTGGGTAATCTTTTGGCTTTGCTTATTGTATGCTTGTTTGTCAAGAAACTCTTCAGCTTCATGTGATCCCATTGGTTGAGTGACTGTTTAAGATCCTGTGCTACTGGGGTTTTGTTTAGGAAGTCTTTCTATATTCATATGTCATGGAAAGATCCTCCTATATTTTCTTTCAGTAGTAGCCAAGTTTCTGGTCTTATATTAAGGTCTTTGATCCATTTGGACTTGAGTGTTGTGCTTTGCGAAATGTATGGTTCAAGTTTCAGTTTCCTGCATATGGTTATCCAATTTGTCCAGTACCAATTATTGAAGATACTGTCTTGTTTTCCAGCCTATATTGTTAGAGCCTTTATCAAATATCAGGTAGCTATAGTTGCTTGACCCAAAGTCTGGGTCCTCAATTCTATTCCATTGGTCTATATGCCTATTTTTATGCCAGTACCATGCTGTTTTTTATTACTATGGCTTTGTAATATAGCTTTAAGATCAGGTATGGTGATGCCTCCAGAGGTATTTCTTTTGCTGAGGATATGATTGGATATCCACAGCATTTTGCCTTTCCATATGAACTTTAAGATCATTTTTTCTATCTCTGTGAAGAACAATGTTGGTATTTTAATTGGAGTTACATTAAATCTGTATATTGCCTTTGGTGGAATTGCCATCTTCATAATGTTAATTCTGCCTATCCAGGAGCATGGGAAGTCTTTCCATTTTCTCAAGTCATCTTCAATTTCTAAATAAACTCAAATCAAAACCTTACCAGTAGAATGGATTTAGGAAAGGACACAATATTTTAGTCTGAAGACAAGATGGAGGTATTGAAATAAGGACAAAGATAAATTAATAAGAAGAGATGAGTAAGATTTTCAAGACATTTAAGACATTATGTCCACATCAAGGAATCATAGGCATTGAAGCAAGGAATTTCATTATACAAGTATAATATAAGTTGTTGATAAAATCATAGAGGAAAATTTCCAAAACTTAGGAAAAGAAAAGTCAATATGGATATAGTAGGTATTTAAAAATAAAAACAGTCAATACGACTTCCGGCCAAGATGACAACCGCCTAGCTGTGCTGCAGATACCGGGGAAAGAAAGGCAAGAAATTAAGGGTTATCAGGGTCTTCTTGCCAGTGGGAGGGCACAGAGTGGAGAAAAACAGGGAAGCATGCATGCCCCCTCGGGTGGGTAGTCTCCCCCCACACATACAGCCGCCACGCAGCGCACCCTGTGCCCCGCACCCCACATCCTGCGCCCTGTGCCCCGCACCACACGCCACGCTGCTGTGCTCCGATCGCGCGCCCACCAGCCTGCTGCACTGACGTGGGGACCTCCACCATTGTGCTCTGATCACGCTCACTGGCCCGCCATGCTGTCCTTGGTTTGCACGCCTGTGGGGGCCACCTCTGTCATGATTAGGCGGATCCCAGACCTTCTGCTGCTGTGCTCCCATCGCTTGCCTACCGGCCGGCCTCTACTGTGTACTGATCCCATGCCCACATCAGCAGCCTCTGCACTACAATTGCACGTGCACTGGGCCCAGTCCCACAGCAAGGGCCACACAAGTCCACACTGAGTCACTAACGCCTGATCAGGTGCCATCCCCTACCTGTCCATCGCCACCCATCCCCCACTCCCCTGAGGCGGAAGAGTTCAGACTGTTTGCAGGTCCCAGTGTTCCCAGCCAGAGTTTGGGCAGCGTCAGGGCTTGCTACCTCAGTCCCCTTTCAAACTCGAAGTCAGGCAGCTTTGGTGCATTGCTGGGTAAGAATTCAGGCAACTTTGGTGCCCCTGTCACGCTTTGGCAAGAGAAAACAAAAACTCAGGCTGCTTGCAAATGCCCCAGGCTGCCTTGGATTCTCATTAAGTTAGATCCCAGGCTGCTCCACCCACCTACCTGCCCATACACTGACATGGGTAGACCACAGCGCAAAAGAAAAAAACATCTAAAATAAAATGCAAGAAAATCCAGACAGATCACCCAGTCCAACAAGGATTACATCTAACCAAAACAGAGAAGAGTGTTTAGGATCAGAACATCAAGTGGAAGCTATGAGCAATGCAACCCTGACCAACCTACTGCTAGAAATTGCAGGAAAGCTACAAAGGACAGATAATCGTGTGGATGCTACCATCACTAAGCTAGAGCAATATGATAAGACACTGGAAGGAATTCAAATAGAGCTAGGAGAGTTGAGGGAGAGTGAAAAAAAAAGAGGACCTTAAAAATCAGCTAGTCATACTAAATGAAAACATTAAAAAATGCAAGAATCATCAAGAAAATAAGAAAGTGAGGTGAAAGGGGAGCTGGACAGAGTAATGGAAGTGATACATAGGAAAGTAGTAGAAAATGCAAACTTAATTGAACAAGTCCAAAACTCACTAGAGGCTCTCAAGAATAGAGTCAGTGAAGTGGAAGATAGAAACTCTAATCTGGAAGACAGGATGGAAGAAATAGTTCAAGAGTCCAAACATTTCAGTAAGTTCAAAAGTTCCTGTGAACAGAACATGAGGGAATTGTGGGATACACTTAAACGTCCTAATCTCAGAATCATTGGAATACCAGAAGGAGAAGAATTTCAGACCAAAGGCATGGAGAACTTATTTAACATAATAATTGAAGAAAACTTCCCTAATCTCTTAAAAGAAAGGCCTATTAAGATACAAGAAGCAAACAGAACACCTAACCAACTAGACCAAAGGAGAAACTCCCCAAGACATATTATCATTAAGACTCTGAACATTGACACCAAAGATAAAATCCTAAAAGCAGCTAGGGAAAAACAGCTCAACACTTTCAAAGGAAACCCCATCAGAATTACTTCAGACTTCTCAATGAAAACCCTGAAAGCTAGAAGGGCCTGGAATTCAAATCTCCAAAATCTAAGAAACTACGGCTTCCAACCTGAACTACTCTACCCGGCAAAAGCCTCCCTTATAATAGATGGTGAAAGGAAAACTTTCCATGACAAAACTCAGCTTTACAATTATATGAACACAAAATCAAACCTACAGAAAGTATTCTAGGAAATTCTCCACAGAGAAGAAACAAATAACCAAACACAAATGCCTACAAGAAGAAGATCACAGCAACCAAACCCAGAGTAGACACAAAAAAATTCAAATTCCATGGAAATGCCAACACACCTCTACCACCACAAGATGGCAGGGATCAAATCAAATCTCACAGTCATCACCCTAAATATTAATGGCCTTAATTCACCCATCAAGAGATACAAGCTAACAGGGTGGATCAAAAAATTAGACTCCTCAATCTGCTGCCTTCAAGAAACCCACCTTACCACTAAAGACAAACCTCCTCAGGGTGAAAGGGTGGAAAACAATATTCCAAGCAAATGGGAATAAGAAACAAGCAGGTGTAGCTATATTAATATCAGATACAATTGACTTCAAACCAAAAACAATCAAAAAAGACAAAGAAGGCTACTTCCTACTTATAAAGGGAACAATCCATCAGGAGGATATTACAATCATAAATCTATATGCACCAAACACAGGGCACCACAGTTCATGAAACAAAACCTACTTGACAATAAAACAGAAATAACCACCAACACCATCATAGCTGGGGACTTTAACACACCATTTTCAATAATAGACAGATCATCCAAACAGAAGCTCAACAGGGAAGTAAGAGAGCTCAACAAAACCATAGAGCACTTAGACCTAACAGACATCTACAGAACTTTCCATCCCAAATCCGCAGACTACACATTCTTCTAGCAGCTCATGGAACATTCTCTAAAATAGACCATATACTGGGGCACAAGACTGCCTCCACCTATTTAGGAAAATCGACATAATTCCCTGCATGACATTAGATCATAATGCCATATTCCTAGAAATCAACAACAAAATGATCAACAGGAACCCCAATGGCAACTGGAATCTGAATACCACACTCTTAAACAATAAATGGATAGTGGATGAAATAAAAAATGAAATTGCAAAATTCCTGGAATTGAATGACAATGAGAACACATCATACCAAAACTTATGGGACACAATGAAGGCAGTCCTCAGGGGAAAATTCATAGCACTCAAAGCCTTCATAAAAAAGACAGAAAGATCCCAAATCAATAGCCTAACCATCCACCTAAAGGCATTGGAAAAACAAGAAAAATCCAACCCAAAGAGCTCCAGAAGGAAAGAAATAATTTAAATCAGAGCAGAAATTAATGAATTGGAAACCAAGGAAACAATTAAGGCAATTGACAAAACAAAGAGCTGGTTCTTTGAAAAATAAAGAAGATTGACAAACCTCTGGCCAATTTGATCAAGCAAAAAAAGGAGAAACTCCAAATTAACAAAATTCGAAATGAAAAAGGAGAGATCACAACAGACATAAATGAAATCGGCAGAATCATCAGGACTTATTTCAAAACCTCTACTCCACAAAACTGGAAAATGTGGAGGAGATGGATAAATTCCTGGATGCATATCATCTACCAAAGCTAAACTCAGAGGAGATTAATCACCTCAATGAACCCATCACACTCATGGAGATTGAAAAAGTAATAAAAATCCTCCCAAAAAAGGACCACATGGATTCCTAGCTGAATTTTATCAAACTTTCATGGAAGAACTCAAACCAATCTTCCTAAAACTGTGCCACACAATTGAAAAGAGGGAAAGCTACCCAACTCCTTCTATGGAGCTAATTTCACCCTAATCCCAAAAGCAGGCAGAGATGCCACAAGAAAAGAAAACTACTGGCCTATTTCCCTAATGAACATAGCTGCAAAGATCCTGAACAAAATACTCGCAAACCGAATCCAACAACACATCAAAAGCATTATCCACCTTGACGAAGTGGGATTTATCCCAGGAACACAAGGGTGGTTCAACATACGAAAATCTGTCAATGTAATACACTACATAAATAAGCTTAAACATAAAAACCACATGATCATTTCGATAGATGCAGAAAAGTCCTTTGACAAGATACAACATCACTTCATGATTGAAACATTGGAGAGAATCGGCATGGCAAGTTCACATCTTAACATAATAAAGGCAATATACAATGCTCCAAAGGCCCAAATAATACTTCATGGAGAGAGACTGGAGGAATTCCCATTGAGATCAGTAACAAGACAGGGATGTCCTCTCTCACCTCTGCTTTTCAATATAGTTCTGGTAGTCCTACTCCAAGCAATAAGACAGGAGAAGGAAATAAAAGGGATACAATTTGGAAAGGAAGTAGTTAAGTTAGCTCTATTTGCTGATGACATGATTGTATATGTAAGAGACCCCAGAGACTCCATACCAAAACTCCTGAAGGTGATTAACTCCTATAGCAAAGTAGCAGGATACAAAATCTATGCACAAAAATCAGTTGCATTTCTGTATGCAAATGACAAAGATACAGAAAAAGAAATAAAGAACATAGTCCTATTTTCAATAGCAACAAAAAAAAAAATACCTTGGAATAACGTTAACCAAGGAAGTAAAATATCTATACAACGAAAATATAAAAACTCTCAAAAAAGAAATTGACGAGGACTTGAGAAGATGGGAAGACCTCCCATGCTCCTGGATAGGCAGAATTAACACTGTGAAGATGACAATCATACCAAAGGCAATATATAGATTTAACGCAGTTCCAATTAAAATCCCTACAGTGTTCTTCACAGAGATAGAAAAAATGATCTCAAATTTCATATGGAAAGGCAGAAGGCCTTGCATATCCAAACATATCCTCAGCAAAAGAAATACTTCTGGTGGCATCACCATACCTGATCTAAAGCTATACTACAAAGCCATAGTAATAAAAGCAGCATGGTACTGGCATAAAAACAGGAGTATAGACCGATGGAATAGACTTGAGGACCCAGATTTTGGGTCAAGCAACTATAGCTACTTGATATTCGACAAAGGCCTGAACAATATAGGCTGGAAAAAAGATAGCATCTTCAACAAATGGTGCTGGACAAACTGGATAACCACATGCAGGAAACGAAAACTTGATCCATACATATCACCATGCACTCCACTCAAATCCAAATGGATCAAAGACCTCAACATAAAACCAGAAAGTCAAATTCTACTGGAAGAAAATTTAGGAAGTACTTTCCATGATATAGGAATGGAAAAAGACTTCCTGAAGAAAACCCCAGTGGCTCAAGTTCTTAAATAGTCACTCAACCAATGGTATCATATGAAGCTGAAGAGTTTCTTTACAGACAAGCATATAATAAGCAAAGCCAATAGAATACCCACAGAATGGGAGAAAATATTTGCAGGTTATCCAACTGATAGAGGCCTTATCTCTAGAATTTACAAAGAACTCAAAAGTCTAAACAATAGGAAGACAAACACCCCACTCACAAATTGGGGCACAGAGTTGAACAGGCAATTCACAGAGGAAGATATACAAATGGCAAACTCACACTTAAGGAAATGTTCATCATCTCTAATCATCAGAGGTTCCACCTTACCCCAATAAGGATAGCCAACATGAAAAAATCAAATGAAAATAAATGCTGGCGAGGATGTGGAGAAGCAGGGACACTCATTCACTGTTGGTGGGAATGCAGGATGGTACAACCACTTTGGAAAGCAATATGGAGACTCCTGAAAATCTGAGTATAGAAATACTAACAGACCCAGTTATACCCTTACTGGGCATCTACCCTAAAACCTTCAAACCACAGGACAGAGAGATTTGCTCAACCATGTTTGTAGCGGCTCAATTCATAATAGCTAAAAGCTGGAATCAACCCAGATGTCCATCATTAGAAGAATTGATAACAAAGATGTGTTATATCTACACAATGGAATTGTATACAGCAGTAAGAAAAAACGACATAAAGAAATTTGAGGAAAAATGGTTGAACCTGGAACAGATCATTCTCAGTGAACTTACCCAATCACAGAAAAAAAATCGACACATAGTCTCACTCATCTACAACCTGAATCTACCCAAGATACCTTACCTACCTAGCAAGCACCTCATGGTCTAGACAATAGGATGGATGGGGAGGGCTGGAGGGCATCGAAGGGTGGAAAACAGTAATCTGGACCCAAGCAGCAATGGTACCATAAAATTCTACTTCCTAAAAGACAGACCAAATGGCTGAACCTTCACTAGACCCTTACAGGAAACACCTGAACCACAAGACACTGGAGAGGGTAGGATCAAGACTAACCTAAATCTTCTACATCTTCCCTCCCTCTGACCCCCCCATCTCTCTCTTCTATAACTGTTGTATATTAGTTATGCTTTTCCTCAATTTCTTAGTGGGCACTGACCTGTAACCTCCACTTCCAGCTAGGGCTACTATCCACAATGAGCTTTTGATCAGAGAAACTTACAAGGTTTCCCAAAACAATGACAGACTTCTGTCAGAGTACTTGATGACCCACCAAAGGCCAGTGGTAAGACCCTATTGCTGAAGACTCCATACGCAGCTGACACATGAAATGGAATGGCATGGCTGGAAGCCAGGAGAGAGTTAGTCCCCAGAGAGTCAGCGTGTCTAGTGCCAGAAGGTGCTACATGGGCGACTGGAGGAAATGACCAATATCTGTCCAAGCAACTCATTGTCTAACCTAATTAGCAACAAATAATCTAATGTGATGCCCACACAAGTGCAATAGTGGCACACAGCCATGGTGAGGAACCAACTGCTCTTGATTGGGCTAACTGATACCCTCAGTGGTACTAGACCCATAGCTGGAGCTGGGAAGCAAGTCAGAACCATATCCAAACACAAGCCCACTCTACAATATCAAGCTACCATCAATCATGGGGTACAAGAGGGCCTACACCTATCAAACTCTCTATCAACAAAGTAAGTGTTTTCTCAATTTTCTGGGTGCTAACTTACTCTCTGTTGGAGAATCTGCTTTTTTTTTTTTTTCAGATAGATGCAGATCCTAAGGAAAGAGCTGCCCCAACATACCTCAAAAGGGGCACAACTGAAACTAAGGACTATTGGGGAAACAAGCAAGGGTGATGTTTTCCTGATGAACTGGATACCAGTACAAAGGGGAAGGAGACCAACACAGAGAAAAATCAACTTCTACCAAATCAGAGAGCCAGAGCCTCAGAGGCCCCCAACAACTCAGCACTGAAGCAGACCAAAAATGAAACCAACATGACTCAGGGAAATTTTGCGGAAGAGGGGGCGGAAAGAATATCAGAGTCACATGTTGGGTCATGATTTGCAGAGACATTTATCGTACCAAGAACTGTGGGCTAACTCCACAATGCACAACCCATTTACATCAACAAGGAGGGTCCAATGGGAGGGGGTAGACCATAGATGAGCCTAAACAATTTTACCAAACTGCCGTATTTGCTGAAAAGAAAACTAATAAATTAAATTTAAAAAAAATAGAAAACAAAAAATAAAACAGTCAATACCAGTAAAGATGTTTCTTTAAGGATACTTATTTTTTGTTTATTTGCAAGGAGAGAGGGGAGAGAAGGGAGAGAGAGACAGAATATGAGCATGCACCAGGGCCTCTAACCAACAATCTCCAAATGCTTGTACCACCTTTTGCTTCTGGCTTTATATGGGTACTGAGGAATTGAACCTGAGTCATTAGGCTTTTCTGGCAAGCACCTTAACCACTGAGCAATTGTTTCAGCATTCTTTTAGGACTTAGTGTATTTATAGTTACTACTACTAAACATATAGAACAGGGGAACTATTGAATGTTGCAACAGAAAAAAAAAAAGTCTCTCATAAAGGTAGGCATATTCAGTAACAACACACTTATATTAGAAAGTTTAAAGGCCAGGAATCATTGGATTGACATATTTCACATAGTGCAAGACAACTACCAACTCATACTGCTATATACAGCAAAGCTATATTTTACAATAGAAGGAGAAAAAAACGTTCTATGATAAACCCAAGCTAAAGGAATTCATGAGCACTAACGCACATTTCCAAAGAAACTTGAAGAAGGGTTTAAACTAAAGAGATTATAAATCCAAAGGAAATAATACACCACTCTGATATTACATGGTGAATTTCAGGTCAACCTGGGCTATGATAACACCCTGCCTCAAAAAACAACAAAAACAAAAAATGAACAGATGCAACCTTACAATATAACAATGGAAGATAATATATCAAGAAAATAAAGTCAGAAAAAAATCAGAACTTGTTACACTGATAAATGGAACAACACGTAAGGAGGATATTGTAATTCCAGGTATATATTGACTGAATGTAGCTACACCAAAGCACATAAACCAAACATTATTAATATAATGTCATAGACAAACCCTAGTGCAACAGTAGTGGGCAACTTCATTATACAGCTCTCACCTAAAAACATACAATCCCAGCAAAAATAAATAAATAAACAGAGGAACCCATCTATATTACTTCTGGACATATACCCAAAGATCCTATATTCTATTAATATACTTGCACAATAATTTTCATTACTCTTCTACCACAATGGCTAGGAAATAACATTAACCTAAATTGTTGTGTTCATTAAAGCTATGTCTTAAAACAGGAGAAATAGGAACATTTGTAGACTCTATAAATTAACACAATTCATGGCACCCAAGAAAATATATAAAAGAGTCTCATAAGTCAAAGAAGAAGAAGACAGACAGTGTCTTCAATAAAAGCACAGGAAGTAATATATGCCATGACATGACTAAATGAAACATGGAGAGATAAAACTGAATTATCATATCCAATATTGTAATCCAAAAGAACACAGCAAAACAAACTAAAAGTATTTAGAATATTTAGAAAAAGGTCAGACATGTTAATTAAATGAGCAATCCATTGAGAACATAAAACCATTATAAATATTTTTTATAAATTATAAATATTACCCCATAATTTAAGACTCCTAATTTTATAAAATGAGCACTATAGAGCATGAAAACTCACACAGGTTTTGAAACAATAATAGTGAGACATCAGCATTCCACACTCATCTTTAAATAGGTCTACAAAACTAAATATCAGCTAAGAAATTATAGAGATTTATTAAGCCATAAATCAAGTGAACTTAACAAATATATATATAGAATATTCCAGTTACCAGATGAGGAATATACCTGCCTACAAATTTCTGTAAAGTTTTTATATTATAGGTAACAAAACTAGCCCTACCAAATACAAAAATGTTGAAATAATGTCTTGTATTTTATTAGACCAATGTTGAACTAAACTAGAAATCAACAATAATAAATTCAAAACTAAACTTGGAGGCAGAAATATTCACTTTGAAACAATCACCATGAAGAAACCAGGGAGGAAAAAAGTTCTCGAGTCAAAAAAAAAAAAAATGTTGGAGATATGGATTAGCAGTTAAGGCACTTGCCATAAAAGCCTAAGGACCCATGTTTGACTCTCCAGATACCATCTATGCCAGGTGCACCAAGATGAGGCACGTGTAAGGTCATATAGGCCCACTACGTAATGCATATGTGCGAGGTTCGAATTTAGTGGTTGAGGCCTTGATGTGCCAACTCTCTCTTTTGCTCTCTCTCTCTAAAAAGAAAAGAAAATGCTAGCATAGTCTATCAAATCCTCTGGGATAAAAATATGATAATTATAAGTGGAATTATTTTAGGAATCTACAAAAGGCAAAATTGAATTGAAAGCATAAGAAAATTGATTTTAAAATCACAATAATATATCTGATAACCCATTGAAACAACAAAATGAATGTTACCAAATTGTGACAAAAATTGAGAATAACTGGGGTATTCATATACTAACAATGGGAATACAAAATAATGTGAATGATTTTAAATAAAGTGACACTTTCTCATAAAGTTAAACATTTAGATCTTGAAACATCGCTTTATTCACACTGAACTCTGCAAAATATTGAGTGCATTGTATAAAGAAATGTTTACAATTGTGCACTCTCAGCCCCTATCAAAATACAGCTCATCACCATGTCCACAGAAAATAACCTTGTGCCTCTTTTCCATTAATATTCTGCAGTTGTCTAGCATGAATGAGGCTATGGGTTCAATCAGCAACACAAAGCAAAGCAAAACCATCAAACAAAAATCCTTTAATATTATTTTACACAGTAATCATTATAGCAAGCTGTCTCTGTAATGATCAATATTATAAATAATCCTGACCATCAGTAGAATGGTTCATCAAATTGTTGTATATTTACACTTTCTCAAGGCATTGAAATGACTAACATTACAGGCATAGATAAATCAGTATTTTCTGGAAGACTAGTAAATAAAAAATGTACAGGTTATATGAATCACGACAGATGATGTCTTAAAGAAGAAAGGCTTACATGTCATCAAAAACAGTCAAGAAAAACAATGAGCCTGTGGCTGCCATTGTGATGACAATGTCTCTCTCTGTATGTGTGTGTGTGTGTGTGTGTGTGTGTGTGTGTGTGTGTGTGTGTGTAGACAGAGAGGGAGGGAGAAGGAGAAAGAAAGTGTAAATGCATGAGAACTAGTCAATTAGCTCTATTCTGGAAACTCTCCTGGGAGAGAAGAAATGCTACAAGATTTTTATGGCCTAGGATGATAAGCAAATTCTGAAGATTAATAATTAGTTAAATGTCTAGATATATACACTGTATGTAGCTTTTAGTGCGTTAAAATATAAATGTTTTTACCCAATACTTGCTTTTGGGGGCCATTGTTTGAATCATTAGTATTCCACAAAGTCCAATGTGCTATGAGTTTTGCTTCTGACAACTTTGAGCTATTGGTAAAAGACAACATCTCTAGGAATTGGGGCCTAGTGGGAGCTTTTAGGTCACTGGTGGTATGTCCTCAAAGAAAATGATGCGAACCTAGTCTATTCCTATTTTACATACACACATGAGGTAAACTGCTTGTCTTTTTCCTCCTTTCTATGCCTGTGTCCCTCCAAGATATTTAAAGCACAGACCTCAAACCAACAGGGTTATCAAATTCATGGATTAAATCCTTCAAAACTGTGAAAAAAGTAAGGTACTTTTTTTTTCTTTTAAAGTTAATAATTCTCATAGTTTTACAGTAATGGAATGCTAGCATAAAGACTATTTACAAGTATATTAATGTTAATAATTGTCCCCCAGAAGAACATTAATGGGAAATAGGCAAGAGGTTATTTTCTGTGAACATGGTGATGACCTTCATATTGATAGTGGCTGAGATTACATGATTTTAAACATTTCTTTATATAATGCACTTAATATTACAAAGAGTTCAATGCCAAATTTCCGTCATACAAAACAAAACTGTGTATAAACACTAACATTTAGGTTATTGTTATATTCTGTGAAGTGATTGCATTCTAAAGATAACTTACTTGCATCATAGACTTCACCAAAAGTTATCATTATAATGAGAGCTATAGTCTTCCTGTTTAAAAATAAAATTACTTTTGTGGAAATAAGAACATTAGAATATGTGCTATAGTAGTGGGATACAATTGATATCATTAATAAGAATTCATATTTGGGGGTGGAGAAATGGCTTAGCAGTTAAGCACTTGCCTGTGAAGCCTAAGGACCCCAGTTCAAGGCTTGATTCCCCAGGACCCATGTTACCCAGATGCACAAGGGGACACATGTGTCTGGACTTCATTTGCAGTGGTTGGAGGCCCTGGTACACCCATTCTCTCTCTCTCTTTCTGCCTCTTTCTGTGTCTGTTGCTCTCAAATAAATAAATAAATAATAAACAAAAAAATAAAATAAAAAAGAATTCATGTTTGGGTCTGGATGAGCACGTTGTAAGAAGTTCTACCCTTCCTTTGGCTCTTACATTCTTTCCACCACCTACTCAGCAATGGACCCTGAGCCTTGGAAACTGTGATAGAGATTTTGCAGTGCTGAGCACTCCGCTGTCACTTCTTTCCAGTACCATGATGTCTTCTGAGTCATCCCAAGGTCACTGCCATCTGAAATGAGAAGGTTGTCTACCAAAAGTGAGAGTGCCATTAACATATGGGTATGAAAATTAAGAGAAGTGCTTATTGGGCAGTTTGATGAGCATAGTATATACATTTAGCCAGACAGCAACAGACGCTATACCCCTAGGGCTCATGACTACCCCTGTTGTAGGTTTTCAATATCAAGGATGTATTCCCTCCTGTGGAGCAGGCCTCCAGTCCAATTAGAGGGTAATAGTTTTCTACCATGACAGATGTGCTACTATTGCACCTATTGGCTCATTTGGCCTGGCTGGCAAAATATAAGGCTTACAGTGTCCACTGTTGAGTATCTTCACTGGTGATTTCTCTCTCTCTCCCACTGAGCTGAATGCAAAATGGCTTCTTCCAGCTTTCTGTCAGCTATTCTATATGGAGGAGGTTATCAGCTCAGTTCCAGCAGGATTTCTCAGTCACCTTGAAGCCCAAGTATGTGGAGTCTTCAGCAATAGGGTCTTACCATCTTTTCCTGGTGAGAAACCAAGGGCTTTGGCAATGTCCTGTAATGTTTTGGGAACATCATGGACCTCCCTAGCCAAAAAATCACTAGAAGATATCCCATCCCTGGAACTGAAAATTTTCTAGTAACAATCTATGGCTCCTGCGTGTTCCCATTGTCCAAAAAAGTAGGTTTCCATATGATTTATTTACAGCCTCTTATTTTCACAGTGCCTACACTACCTACACAAGACAATCATAATAGGAGGAAAAGATCATGACATCAAAATAAAAGAGAAACTGCCTTTAGCGGCCATCCCCATAGTGGTAGCTGCCAAAGTGAACTTCAATCACTTTGTGACTTCTGATCGAAGCAAGAACCATAAAAGACATTTCAATGCATCTTCCCATGTCCAGAGGAAGGTTATGTCTTCCCCTCTTTCCAAAGAGCTGAGACAGAAGTACAATGTTGTTCTATGCCTATCTGAAAGGATGATGAAGTTCAGGTGGTACGAGGACACTATAAAGGTCAGCAGATCGGCAAAGTAGTCCAGGTGTACAGGAAGAAATATGTCATCTACATTGAACGGGTACAGAGGGAAAAGGCTAATGGCACAACTGTCCATGTGGGCATTCACCCCACCAAGGTGGTGATCACAGGCTAAAACTGGATAAAGATCGCAAGAAGATCCTGGAACGGAAAGCCAAATCTTGCCAAGTAGGAAAGGAAAAGGGCAAATACAAGGAGGAAACACTTGAGAAGATGCAGGAGTAGAGCCGTCTTGTGTACAGTTTTCACTGAACACTTAAGGTTAAATGATCCTGGCCATCAAAAAAAAAATAACTAAATAAAAGAGAAACTGCTTGAGAGGGGGAGGGGAGATGATGGAGAATGGAGTTTCAAAGGGGAAAGTGGTGTAAGGGAGGGTATTACCATGGAATATTGTCTACAATCATGGTAGTTGTTAATAAAAAAAAAATTAAAATTAAAAAAAAACTTCCTGTTTGACTGAATGTAGATGAAATTATATCAATGAATTTATAAATATAGAAAGTACATATAAGGTTATCTGATGAAAGTATCTATTAACATATCAATCAACAAATTAGTGTTTATATCTTGTCTTACATATAATACATGTAATGTAAAGAAATAAGCTTTCAAATACAGCTACTTTTAAGGATAACATAATGAAATTATGAAATCAAACTTAGACATTGTTTTGAAAGAGAAAGAGCCCAAAAATCACACACTTATCAAACAAGACATGGTGGTCATTCAGAAATGACTCTTGAGTGTTTAAACATTGATAATGGAGCTAAGAAAAATGTAGTGTGGCAGTCATAGATTAAAATTGAAATAAAAGAATAGCACATCATTTTACAGGGCATACTTATATAGACACACACACACATATATGAATATATTAGTTGATTAAGGAATAAATAAATGAGGTAGAAGGAAAATGCTAACTTCAGAAAAGAGACTGATATATTTAGAAATCATGACAGATAGCAATACCAGTGGTTAAAGTTTAAGAAATAACTGAAGTCTACATAAATAAAAGTTATCTCCCAACAAATTAATTACAAAGTAGAAATTAGAAAGCAAGTAGTTTTTCAATGTAGAAATAACTATAGAAAGTGGTTGCTAACATTTCTACTATTTTGAAAAGACTGTGTACTGTATTTCCTAGTAAGACGGTGGGAAGATTAAATTCATTCATTATTTATTTTAAGCATTATTACATCATCTAAGACTAACAAAGAAGAAATGCTTAGTTTTGCAAAAGCATTATACAAATTAACCAACCAAAAACTCTACCAACATACTAACAAATGCAAATAAATAGCATGAGATACCATCACAGAGTAAAGAATATAAGATTACAAGGCATCTAAATAAGAGTTATGATGACATACTGGAAACAAATTCACAAAAATCAACAGCTACCAACAAATTTAAAAGATAATAATTCAGGCTGGGCATGATGGCACATGCCTTTCATCCCAGCATTTGGGAGGCAGAGGCAGGAATGTCGCCATGAGTTCTAGGCCACCCTGAGAATACACAGTGACTTACAGGTTAGTCTGGGCTAAAGTGAGACCTTACTTCAAAAAACAGAACAAAATAAAAATAAGTAAATAAAATTACTTCACCATCCATGTATATAATAGCAAGTGTTTATGTGACAAATCTCTTTAATGTCAGGATTCATGATTGTATAAGGATATATATAGGTTGATATTGCTTATGCTCTGTCAGAATAAAAAGAGATGGAAGTGGCAACTAGGAAGCAAAGAAGGAAGTATGCATTTATATGCCTACGGGCAGTTAATGAACAGCAGAGACTTTGTTAAACAGCATAGTAATCCCACACACAGATACACATCTTTTTAGATAGGTGATTATGTTTTATGTGATTTCAAAGCTAGTTACATACATGGATGTCTAAAGATTGACTATTCCAAATAATTCTCATGTAAATAGTAAAGATAAGAAATTTGACAATGAATTTACAACAATATTTCTTCACCTAGTTTAAAAACATTATAAACATAATTATATTTATTAGGAAATGCCTATATATGTATGATTGTTTGGTGTGATTAATTTTCTCTGAATGACTAAACATTTTCTTTTTCTGGAAATGAAGCTTTTATATTAGTGACATCTGTTATGCTAACCAGAAAGACAGTCTCTAGACTATGGACATGATGAATACTTCATTACTTCATTAACTTCAGTGCTAAATAGATTAGTTTTACAGACACTTATCAAATTTCAAATAATAAAAATACAAATATTTTATGATAATCACAAGATTGTGTTCACGGATATGTAGGAAAAGAAATTTTACTATTTGCAGGAGAGAGGGAAGACAGATAGCATTAAATATTAAAACTCAAAATCTCAGTTCTATAATTAAGATTTCATGTCTAGTGCCAGAAGGTGCTACATGGGAAACTGGGGGGAAATGACCAATATCTGTCCAAGCAACTCATGGTCTAACCTACTTAGCAGCAAATAACCTGTTGTGATGCCCACACGAGTGCAATAGTGGTACGCAGCCATGGTGGGGAACCAACTGCTCTTGATTGGGCTAACTGATTCCCTCAGTGGTAAGAGACCCCTAGCTGGAGCTAGGAAACAAGTCAGAACCATATCAAAGCATAAGCCCACTGTCCATTATCAAGCTACCATCAATCATGGGCTACAACAGGGCCTACACCTATTAAATTATCTATTAAAAAAGTAAGTTATCTCATTTGTCCTGGTGCTAACTTACTCCCTGTTGGAGAATCTGCTTCTCTTTTTCAGATAGATATAGATCCTAAGGAGAGAGCCACCACATCATACCTCAAAAGGGACCCAGCTGAAACTAAGAAAAATTGGCAAAACAAGCAAGGGTGCTGTTTTCCTGGTGAACTGGATACCAGCACAAGGGGGAAGGATATCAACACAGAGAAAAATTAACTCCTACCAAATCAGAAAGCCAGAGACCCAGAGGCCCCCAACACCTCATCACTGAAGCAGACCAAAAATGAACCCAACATGGCTCAGGGAAGTTTTGCAGAAGAGGGGGTGGAAAGAATATCAGAGCCACATGTTGGGTCATGATATGCAGAGACATTTATCTTACCCATAACTGTGGGCTAACTTCACAATGCATGACCCATATACCTCAACAAGGAGGGTCCGAGGGGAGGGGGTAGGTCACGGATGAGCCTAATATTGGTACCAAACTGGCTGTATTTACTGAATACAAAACTGATTAATAAAAATTTTTTTAAAAAATAGTCACAAAAGAACCATATAGAGTACGTTTTAGCTACTTTACTCATTTTTGTGACCAAATACCTGAGAAAAAGCAGTTTGAGGAAGGAACGGATTTATTTTGGTTTATAATTTTGGAGAATACATTTCATCATGGTGTGGAAGAAATTCCATACATTGCTCACTAACAAGGCTGTTAAACCTAAGGTCCAGAAAAACTTTGAACATAGTTCATCATAAAATCATAAACTTACTGAAAATGTTATGGAATATGGAATGATTTAGTGACTAAATTTTACAGTTCTAAACTGAATTTGTGATAGACAATGCCATGTACCAGTTTTACACAAAATAAATGTGTATATGCACTTTCAATTTGTTCACAGGGATGGTTTAAGTTGCATGGTGGTGTGTGGATTCCATTGTGTTATCTTCCCAGGACAGACAGTCAAATTGGTGCCATCAGAGGGTACTTATGTTCATGGTGACTTGACTAGTGACATGCAGAGATTATCAATATTGTGATAATGTGCCACAAATAATAGGTGTTTAATGCTGCTTGGAAGAAAGATAACTGTGTTTGATTAAGAGTAATTCCACATTATGTAATAATGAATAGATATATGATTGAATACATGCTAATTAGAGAATATTATGAAAAGATCTATAGTTTTTAATTTAAATATATGCTGCAATGGCATTATGTGTCCTGTTTCTACATGGTCTTTTAAAAAGATGGTGGCATATGTTCATGTTAAAATTAAGCAAAGCAGTCATTTCATTTAACTATTATAAGATGATAAAAAGTATCATGTTATCCTTCTATAATACATTACAGCACAGTGGGAAATTGCATATGATTTAATACTAGATAATCATTATTATTTGAAATTAAAATTTTAATGCAAGTCATTATATTATGCCTATTAAAGTTTAACATGAAACATAAAATTTTTAAGACAGGAGACAATCTGAAATAGTTCTCAACTTTTGGTATCACAAAATGTGTTTGTAGGTATCAGAAAATAATTGAAGAGAAGCTCAAAACTGGCAGGAGTAGAGCTCCACAGAAGATATCAGACTAGGTTTGGTTTTCCTTACCATGGTGGTTTACTCGCATTCAGAATTATACCTTTAGAAACAACACCCCTAAGTGAATCTTACTATATTCCAGAACACAAATACTGCCATGTGCTTGAAAACATGTACAGCTGCTGGACTATTTTATGTTCTTATGTGTAAGGACATGGAAATGCTTCTATCATACATGAATTAGTCATATGTAACATGCATGTGCTGTGCTGAATTATCACACCATATTCTACAAATAGGTATAATTAATATTTTTTGTTTTTGGTCTTGAGAGATGAGTTATCAGTTAAAGGCACTTGCTTGTAAATCTTGCTGGCATGAATTTGATTCTTCAGTACCCATGTAGAGACAGCTACCACACAATGTGGTGAATGTCTCTGGAGTTCCTTTGCAGTGGCAAAAGGGCCTGGCATGACCATACTCACAGCCAGTCTCTCTCTATCTTTTCTCTTTCTCTCTTCTCCATCCCTCTTTTCCTCCAAAATGAAGCTATGGCATCTTAACCTTTCACATATTCCTCACAGTGGTTAGAAATGCATTTATTGCCTGAATATTTCAGGCATATTCAAGTATGTGTTGAACATTTTCTAAATGTGCTCTTCATTCCAATTCTTGGTTCCTATAGTGTTAATTTATCATTAATTTGACTTCTAAGTTTTTTCCCAATGTTTTATCCTTGCTTGGCAGATATGATTAACTATCCACTTTATTTGTCCTTGTAACTATTTATCTGCATTATCCTTACCAACAATCCTACTTATTTAATGAGTTAGCTCATTGAACCTGAAATCCTTGTTCCATTAGTTGTACTTTACCATATTCAACTGATCCTTCCTCAAACCACCCCATATCTGGACTAGGATGCCAGAGAAGAAGAATCCTGATGTTGTTATGACTTGAGTGAGTTAAGTAATTTTCACATACTACTAAATACTGCAAATAATAAAGTTGAACCTTATGTGCTGCATTTTCTATGTCTTTATTTATTTATTTTCATTATAAATTATAGTAGGTTATTCTCATTCATCCCCTTGCCCCAGCTTGCATTATCCTGGAGGCTTACTTCAGTGGGGTTATGATATTCTCTGTGAGGCCATGAAGGCCTCACATTTCCATATGTTTAACAATAACCGATATAAGGAAATAAGACTGAACAAGTGGTGGGTAGTAAAAAACTAAAATGTACTCATTTTATTCATGGTAACAGATGTCAGAATAAGCCAAGGCAGAATAAACATTGAACAAAGTATAGGTAAAATAATATTCATAAAATTTTGCTGATAAAAGTATATTTCATTCTATTTACTCCAAACTGCATCTAGAGTCAATAAAACTGAAGCCTAGATTATTATTTAATTTACCCCAGTTAAAAGGTGAGTGAAACTTAAAGATATTTCTTGAAATCAAGAGAAAACTTAAGGTACGACATGAAAGATTCTGTGGGGTTTTTCCTCTTTGGTGGTGGGAGGGAGTAGGGTGTTAGCTACACCTGTCCTAGAAAAACTCACTTCTGTAATGAAAGTAATCAGCTCTACATAGGGTCCTGAGAACATATTCTCTTATCTGTGCGAAAGTGTATGGAATGAAATTATGGTCACAGTTATAAACAATGAAGAAGGAAAAAAAAACATAACAGGAGTCTAGAAATCTATTAGGAGGAAAACTCAGTAGCAGAGGCCAGTAAGCTAGAAAGGAGATATAAAGAGAATAGAAAGGGAGGGAGGGGGGACATAATAGGATGGTATTGTATATATGTAAGTAGAAGAACAGATTAATGGGGTGAAAAGGCCTAAGTGAGGTCAGGGGAAGAGAATGAGTAAAGGAAAGGTGGAGGGAGGGCTAATCAAGATCTAAGAGGATATAAATAATTCACATGGAAACCTACCTTTTTGGACAATGGAACAATCAGGAGCCATAGATTGTCACTAGAAAATTCAGTGTCAGGGATGGGATACCTTCCAGTGGGTTGTTGGCTAGGGACATTCCTAATGCTCCCAAAACACTACAGGCCATTGTTGAGGCCTTTCATTTCCCACCAGGAAGAGATTTCAAGACCCTATTGCTGAAGACTCCACATACTTGGGCTGCAAGGTCATTGAGAAATCCTACTGGAATTGAGCTAAAAACCTCCTCCATGTGTACCAGCTGAAAGGAAGCTGGAAAAAGCCATGCTGCATGCCATTCAATGGGACAGAGAAAAATCACCACCAGTGGAGATACTCAACATCAGACACTGCAAGCTTTATATTTTTCCAGACAGGCCAAATTAGAAAATAGGTGCAACAGTGGCATGTTTGTTATGTGGGAAAACAACCACCCTCTAATTTGACTGGAGGCCTGCTCCATGAGAGATAATAGATCCCTGATACTGAAAACCTACACCAGGGGTAGTTATGAGCCCTAGGAATGTAATGTCTGCTGGTGTCTGGTTAAATGTATATACTATGCTCACCAAACTGCACAGTAAGAACTTCTCTTAGTGTGTTCATACCCATATATTAATGCTACTCTCACTTTTGGTTAGAGACCCTTCTCTTTTCAGATGGCAGTGACCTTGGGATGACTCAGAAGATGCCATGGTGCTAAGAAGAAGTGATCGAGGAGTGTTCAACATTGAAATATCTCTGTCATACCTTCCAGTGCTCAGGGTCCATTGCAGAAGAGGTGGCAGAAAGAACGTAAGAGCCAAGGGAAGGATTCCTTAAAAGTGTTCTTCCAGGCACCAAATGTCCTGGATATCCATGACCACACAGTGCCTGACACTGCCTATACAAAACCATCATAATAGGAGGAAAAGATCAGGAAATCAAAATAAAAGAGAAAATGATTGAGAGGGGTGGACATATTATGGAGAGTGGCATTTCAAAGAGGAAAGTGTGGGGGGAGGGGGGCAATTACCATGGAATATTGTTTACAATTATGGAAATTGTCAATAAAAAGCACACAGGTAATCGGTGCAAAAGCTAAATAGAAATTATTCATTCTTCAAGTTATATTTGTAATAAAAACATAGAAGGGGAGATTTAAAGATGTTAACAAGAAGATAAACCTAGTCTTCCTTTCTATGTGCTATAGATTAGGCATGCACTGTATGGCTCTGGGAAAGGAGAAGAGTATGTGGGCCTTAAGTTGTCTGTGCACCTACCCTGAGCTCACTATGGAAATGCTTTTTTTTTTTCAAAGACATCATAGATTATTTTTCTATACTGTTTCTTGGTATCAGTTAGAGGCATAACGATGCAAAGCTATATGTTAGGTCAGTTTCCTTTTGTGTTAAGAATCTTGTCTCTCCAGGCTCTCAAAAATAATATACAGATGAATGTTCATCTGGTACAGAAAAAGCAGAGGGTCAACCACTTACCAAATCATATTCAAGAGTACATCAAGAGTGAAAGAGGGTACAATGAGAACAAGAGCCCTGTAGAATAAAGAAAGAATAAAAGAAGAGAGAGTCATGGTTCAAAAATCAGATACTCAAAGCCATGAAATCATGATACCAGAAGTTAGTAATGCTGAAGCCAGAGACAGAGGCCCTATGTCAAATAATATGTCAGAAGCACTATTGTACTTTTATAGTAATCCATTCTTGCTTTAAGTAATGAGTGCATAAATACAAGCACAGAAAATCAAAGTCACTAAACATAAATGTTTGTATATTTTAGTTTAATCTGCTCAAACCAGACACTTCAGTGAGCATATATGACAAGGTGTTAGACAACTCCTAGTATATTTAAATATGTAATATTTGAGTCTATATGGAGCAGATTATTTTGTCTTTTTGTATATTTTCATTTGTATATTTTTCCTGTTTTAGTTTCTAGGAATATCTTATACAAAATTAATTAGAAAATTCTTATGTAATTAGTACATGTTAATTTTTATTTTTCAGGATTTCATATAATCATCTGTTATGACCATATTTAGCCCCCATTATCCTGCCATTTATCTCTCCCACTGAACACTTTCCTATTCCCAGCAACTCCACTGTCTACTCTCATGTATTTTTTATTTGGTGAGGCAATAAGTTTAATTAGGGTGACTTGCAGGAGCTAAGAAGTTATTAACAGCAATCTACTACTGTTGTCATAAAATCCAGCTGCTATAATAAAATTCTATTTAAATGGTTTTGTTAATGTGAATTACTGGTACTACCAGTAGACCTAACAAGGGGCCAACACTAGTATGCCTTAAGTTGTCAAGATGACATCCTGGTCCTTTTATTATTTTATGGTGTCTACATTTTCTTCCAAAAGGAAATTGTGGAAAGGGCACAGTTATATATGAGGAAAATGCAAAATTTTATTACTGTGCTGTAGTAAATCTAAAAGAGTGCTCATAACTTAAGTACAATATTAACCCTTGTCATTGCTATAAAGTTGTCTATGTACTGTACAGGTGAAAAAAAAAACTATCTTGAATTATGTCATCAATAACATATTATATAGTTATATGATTGATTAAAATTGCATACTGGAGAGGATTCAAACAATAAAAATATTAGAAGACGTTTCTTAAATATTTATCTTTTTAATTTAACCTTTTTCTTTTTTTTTAATTTTTATTTATTTATTTTTTTATTTATTTGAGAGCGACAGACACAGAGAGAAAGACAGATAGAGGGAGAGAGAGAGAATGGGCGCGCCAGGGCTTCCAGCCTCTGCAAACGAACTCCAGATGCGTGCGCCCCCTTGTGCGTCTGGCTAACGTGGGACCTGGGGAACGGAGCCTCGAACCGGTGTCCTTAGGCTTCGCAGGCAAGCGCTTAACCACTAAGCCATCTCTCCAGCCCATTAACTTAACCTTTTTCTTAAAGAGCATATGTTTTCCATAGAAAGTATGAAAATATATATATATATATATACATATATATATATATATATATATATATATAAATTTATAATGTTTTTAATAGTAAATGAGTCTTCTATTTTTTTTTTTTTTGCATGTGTGTGTATAGTGTATTTGTATATGTGAATGCACATTCTGCTACTTGTGGGTACCCATAAGTTTTGGTGCACATGAAGGGGTTTGTGTGTCTGTGTGTCTGTGTGCATGTACATACACACATGTCCACATGCATGTTCATGCTGTAAATTGATGTACAGTGTCTTCCTTGCTCACTATTCACTTTGTTTATTGAGCAAATGTCTTTTTCTTTTCATCCCAAAGCTTTCCAGCTTGACCCAGGATTCTCTTGCTTCTGTCCCCCAAGAGCTGAGATTAGAGGGAGCCACCACATATACCCACCTAACATATATGTTGGTGCTGGTTCTCATGCTTGCATGGCAAGCACTATTTCCATGTATCCATTTCCCCAGTTCCATGATCATATTCTAACATCATTTTAAATATATAACTATGCTATTCTGCATGCATTTGCGTAGTGAACATTAATGACAAGTTGCTAGGCAAAGCTTCAGTGAGCAAGATATGCCAATGCACTATTAGAAAACACATGACTCTAAGGTTTGGGAATGATGGAGAGCACTCGGAGGCAAAGATGGAAGCTTTTATTCAGGGAAAAGCATAAGCTGCCAGGACTGATGCTCACCTGTGGAGCACAGTCAACTTGGAGATTACAGATAGTTGGTTGTATAGACCTCTTTAGTTGAGGGAAGGTGAGGAAGGAAAAAGAACTCCTTTGTTCTTTAGCCATATTACATAGCTAGAGTGTGAGACCAGAAGTGACTAGATGGGAGATAAGAAGGCAGGAAATCTAGACCTGGGGCATTGTTAGGTAAGCAAGGGATAATGGCTGGGTGGTTTCTTGAAGAATGTGGATGACCAACTTCCTTATATGTCTCTGTCGCCATCCTGCTGTGACTCCATTTTGTTCTGACCTAACAATGACCACCAAATATTTTCACTGTGACAGTTGTTAGGCTCAGATGAGGACAAGGAAATTGACCTGTTGGTTGAACAAGAGAAAGAGATGGTTAAAAATATAGAAAAAAAAAAAAAAAAAACTGAAACAAAGGCTAACAACATGTACTAAGACAATGAAGTGGAAAAGGACTGTATTTTAGAACAAACTGAAAATCTCTCTAGTAAGGACCTAGTTTTATAAATAAAAAGAGATCTGCTCACATTAGGATGTATTTATTGAAACAACAATTTGGGAAAATTGAATTATAATGTATTTTCAATTGATATTCCACAAGTATTATTCACAATTTAGCATAATAAGTTGATTAGAATATAAAAAAAGTCCCATGAAAATCTTAAGACATTTTTCAGTGATTCTGAGTGGAGATAGTCGAATATCTACTATCACTTTGATATGGAGATTGAGCAAAATGGTAGGTGAGACAGACTTGTAGTTCTATTTAAGAAGAATTAATGATAACCAAAATACCAAAGGTGGGAGAGGAAGAAGAGCAATATTATATCTCTTGGCTTTGGTAAAGTGGAAGATAGAATAGCTCTGGAAGGGAGTAAGACGTCCTAATAAAGCTAAGCATAGCCTTACCATATGATACAGCAACTATGCCTCTATTTACCTAATACATCATAAGTTAAAGTCTACATCAATAATGCACCAAAATGTTTATGTCAACAACTACATAATTGCCAAATTTTTACAGAAAATGCTTTGTTATTAGGAATAGATTGAATGTTCATCAATGAAGTGAAATTTCATTCGGTTTTTAAAAAATATGAGCTATTAAACTATAAGGAACATTAAAATAACTCAAATACATTATGTAAATGGAGCCAGTGTACAAGACTAACATGCTAAATAATTGCACATGTATGATATGAAGCAGCAATATTGCAGGTGCTAAAATAGAAACACCTTCAGACAGGGCTAGGACCCTAGGAGGATTCAGAAAGCTTTGAATGGGTAGAACACAGGGAATTTCACCAAAGTAAACTATTCCTTAAGATACTACAATAGGGCTGGGGAGATGGTTTAGTTTGTAAAAGAACTTGCATACATGAGGGCTTGAGACCACCTAAGTTCTATTCCATAGGACCCATGTAAACAACTGAGAATGGTTGAGTTTATCTGTAATCCCATTTATGTGGTGACTTAAGACTTGAGAATCACAGGCTCCTGAAAACCAATTACCTGCATTCAGGGAAGAGTCTGTGGCAAGGAAATGCATAGTCAGTCAATACAGGAAGAACACCTGAAGAATGTTCTTCTATATTCTCTGTGTGCCTACCAGTGCATCTGCACATAAATGTGTGTGCACACACATATGCACACAAACACACATACACACACAAACACACACTGTCACCAGCTGCAGCAGCACCAAACTTATTACACACACACACACATTAAAATATTGTAATGGGGACAACATGCTTGTAACAGCTAAACAATGGACAATACTATGGTAAATTATGAACTTGAGGTAATAATAGTGTTTAAAAATGACATCATTTAATTTTTACAAATATTGTAGCACATATGCCTACCTAATGGAAGGTGCTAATGATAATAAAACTGTAAAGTAGGAAACACATAAATATTAAAAATTGAGGCTGGAGATATGGTTTAGTGGTTAAGTACTTGCCTCACTCTGAAGCCTAAGGACCGTGGATTGAGGCTCAGTTCCCCAGGACCCACATTAACCAGATGCACAATGAGGTGCACACATCTGGAGTTCATTTGCAGTGGCTGGAGGCCCTGGCATGCCCATTCTCTCTGTCTCTGTCTCTCTCTCTCTCTCTCTCTGCCTCTTTCTCCCTCTGTTGCTCTCAAATAAATAAATAAAAATAAACAAAAAAATTTTAAAAACAATTGTGTTTCCTTATTAAATTTTTGTAGGCTTAAAAGAAGCATAAAGGATTTGGGAGATAGCTCAGCAGGTAAAGGCATGTGTCTGGAGTTCATTTATAAGAGCAAGACATCCTGACATGCTTATCCTCTCTCTTTCTCTCTCTCTCTCTCTCTCTCTCTCTCTCTCTCTCTCTTTCTTAGCACATAAATAAATAAAAATATTCTGTGGTCTTTAAATTCTTCTAAAAGGAGAAGGAAATATGATTTTCCCTTTCTAGGGCTTTCATATTTCATTAATAATATTATTCAGATATTAAAGTAGTGTGTTGTTCTTTATGCCATCTGTCAGATCTGGCATTGCTGTACTCAGATCTCATATTCACAGTATTGGCTTTTATGTTTTCTACTAAAACTTTGTAATGCATTATCTATAGTTCATATTTGTGTGCAAAACACATTTATTAATCCTCTATGTTTTTCATATAAAAATAAAATGAAAAATTAATGCAGGCAATTAATCAGTTTTCCACATTCATTTAGAATCATGATTCTGAAAGCATCACTTTAATTTGCTCAGGATAGGTACTCAGTTTCATATCATGCTTACAAGGCTCTTCACAGTCTTAACAGTCACTGGCCAAAACATTTAATACTTCAGGTTGTAGAGTCAAAACATATCCTGAACTTGGAATCACCTTAATAAATGAGATAAGGTTTTCAAATATCTCCAGGAATCATCACAATTACTTCTTAGGCTGTGAATAGGTTTCATACTTCCTAGTTTAAATCAAAGCCTAGGCACTAGTTGTATATTGTTGCAACACAGATGAGTAAATATAGCAGATCAAAACAACATCCATTTATTATCATTTAGTTTCTGTGCTGAATAGCTTGTATGTATTCTGCCCCAGTTCTTACAAAGCTGCAATCAACATGTAGCTTTATGTGCGGTTCTCTCAGTTTTGTTGAGCACAGATCTCTGTTAAGCTCCCACAGGTTGTTTGGAAGAATTTATATTTTACAGTTGAAGAATTGGGTACCACTTTCTTGTTGTATGTTGGATAATAGTCACACGTAGGCCCAAGGGACTGTGAAGAGTTTAGTGTCATATGACTACTGTTTGCTTCTTTAAGGCATCCAAGAGAATATCTTTAGTGTTCAGTTGAGAAAGCATCTCTATCACCAAACATACCTCAAGGTAGTGATGTATATGTTCACTGTCTTTCTTCTAGAAAAGCTTACCTATCACTATCTATTATGCTCTCAGGTGATTTCAAAGAATACAGATGCTTCCTTGCTTGCCATAGGGTAATATCTCAGTTTATACATTTCAATTGAAGACATCATTAACCAAAATGCATTTAATGAGCCTAATGTACTGAATGGTATGTCTTAGCCACACACTATACTCTAGAGTCCTACACAGTCATCTTGTGGGTTGCAGAACGGGGAGCTGCAGTGTAGGACAGCTTGCTATCCCACAACATAAGAGGGAATCTTGCTGCAGGACATTTTATGTGATAGAAGATGAATGAATAAAAATATAAGTTAATAATCATTTATAATATGAATGGCCTTACACAAATCTAAGAGTTTCTAAATTCAAAACCATATGATCAGGTGTAAGGAATATATTAAGACTCTGGAAGAATCCAGTAAAGATGACATTTATTTTTTTCTATTTTCCTTACTTGACCAAAAATCACATGACAACAAATGTTGGCGAGGATGTGGGCAAACAGTAACCCTCATTCAAGGTGTGTGGGAATACAAACTTATATAATACACTGTGGAAATCAATTTGAAGACTGTTGAAAAATACAAGAATAGAATTACCAGCACACACAGTTATTCTCTCAACTGGTACCATAGAAACCTTTATCTTTGAAGATTTGAAAATTGAATCCTCACCAGGAGATGGAAAGAGCATCTGAAAACATGGGCCTGAAGGGGGGCGGGCATGGATGAAGCCTAACATTAAAAACATGGTGCGGGGTGCTTTGGCCTGTAACTCCCAGTATGAGAATGCAATTGCTACCCACAGTGAGCTGTTGATTGGAGTGATCTACGAAGTCTCCAAAACAAGACAGGCTTCTGTCAAACCACTTGATTACCTGCCTGAGGTAAAACGTAAGACCCTATTGCTGCAGATACAATATGCTGCTGGCACAAAACATGGAGAGCTGAAATCCAGAAGGGAGCCAGTCCCCAGTTAGTTCCTCTAGTGTTGGAAAACACTACCTGAGCTACTAAGGAAAAGTGGCCAACAATGGTCTGAGCAACCAAGGGTCAAAGCTGCTCAGAAGCAAGCACAAAATGTACACATAAGTGAATGTTGACACATATGCTTAGTGGGTAACCAATAGCTTTCTGATTAGCTAAGAGATCTTTTCATCAGAAAGGAACCCATATCTGGAATTGGAAACCAGGTCAGAATCCTATGGACACAAAGATTATGCTATCCAATGTCAAGCACCCACTAATCTCAGGCTAAAGAAGAGGCTATATCCATCAAATTCTCCCTAAATTAATAAGACTTATAGCATTTGACCTCTGCCGACTTCACTCTCCATTGGAGAATCTGTTTTGTTGTTGTTTTTCCATGATGACAGCAAGACCTGCCTTTTTTTGTATTTCATTTTATTTATTTGAGAGAAAGAGGCAGAGAGAGAGAGAGAAAGAGAGAGCCACATGCCAGAGCTTTCAGCCACTGCAAATGAACTCCAAACACATGTACCACCATGTGAATTTGGCTTACATGGGTCCTGGGGAATTGAACCTGGGTCCTTTGGCTTCACAGGCAAATGCCTTAGTCACTAAGGCATTTCTCCAGCTTGAGGATCTGTTTTTCTTTTTTAGAAGATAGCGAGACCCAAGGAGACAAACTATTCCTCCCATTTCAGACAAGCCTCAGCTGAAACCACAGAGAAATTGGGGAGATGAGGAAGAATTCAGCATCCATGACTAACCTGATAATCAGTATAAGGGTGCAGGAGACAGATCAGAGGATATTCAACACCTACCAAAGCAGAGATAGTAAGCTCCTAAGAGCTTATCAGTGAAGTAGACTTAAAATACATCCAACATAGCTCAGAGTATTTCACAGAAGAAGGGGCAGAAAGATTGTAAAGATTGGGACAAGAAGCAATATCACTCCCCAGTAACTGACTGCTGCTCCCACAACACATAACCCACAACACCACTGGGAATACCTGTGAACCCAGTAAGGAGGGTCCCTGGCAAAATGGGAGCAGGTGCAGGGTAAAGGATGGTGCTAACACATGATGTATCCCTCCTAGGGATGTCTGTAAATAATAAATAAATAAATAAATAAATAAATAAATAAATAAATAAATAAATAAAATTTCATCACAAAATTTTTAAAAAAATGAAATGTAATGGGGCTACATTAGAGCAAGAAATGCAGTTAAACCAGCTTATTTTTGCTAATCTTTGCTCTCACACAACACATATACTGAAAATTTAATATAAGGAAGAGTTGACACATCACATTTCTAATTCAGCAGCATTTTCTACAGTGTAAACATAGAATTACCTACAGAATGAGTGAGAAATGAATTGTAATTCAATTAATTCTTTAAATATTCAGAGTCTACCGAAAACTCAATACTAAAACAAAGTGCTAACACTTCCCTCAGGTCTTGGGGACTGTTGGGGTAGAGCGGGTGCAAAGGCTGTAGGAGCCTCAGTGTGGGTAGACATATACTGAGGCACAACATACGAATCACAGACTGACAGAAGTCCTCACCCACAATCAACACCAATGACTCTATTGAAGAGGTCTCTGAGGAAATGGAGACCAGGGGTGAAGGCTTACAAGACTATAACCTATGTTTAAAATTATATTTTTTTCAAAAAAAATTTTAATGGATATTCAGCAATGTGCTTAGAACTTATTTTAACCTGTTTAATCTTTTAGATTTGATTTGACCTACTAAATTTATGGTAAGATACAAAAATTCCAGTAGGTAGTGATTATGAAATAATAAACATTGGAAATTTCACAGAAATTACCACACATTCATCCAACTTGATAAAAAAATGATTACTGAAAATTTACACATTTTTTCCACATCTGCAAATTCAGCAGTTATTACCTGCTACTCTTTGCTTTACAGAATAGCCTAATCCTGACAATGAGATAAAATTAAAATTGTTCATATTCAAGTAACTATATCTGTAATGCTAGTATGTCATTTGAAGTCTGGTAATTACTATATGCAATGAATCATGATCTTTTACCAAGTTACTTTTTCTTTTCTTTATGTGAAAACAATTTTCAGAGAAATATGTTTTGCTGCTCAATGAATACTGCTTCTGTTACAGGCATAAACCATGTTCTTAAGAAAATAATGTATTTTCTAAAATCCATTGTGTATTATTCATAAAGCAGAATAACTCTATTATTAGAAAGCATTTGCAAGAGTACAGTTCTATAATTTGATTTTGAAATAAAACACACCAGTAAAATTATAGTTAGGTTCAATGTAACATTTTCCACTTCAAAACAAATATCCTTTTAAAAGTTTTTATTCCTTTAAAGGTGAAAAAAGTACTGCTAAAGATAAACAATCATCATAGACATGGAAAATAAAACCAAAATAGAGATGGGCTCAATTTCTGTGAAGATGGTTAGATATGGTAAATGTGGGTGATTTGTAGAAATTGAAACATTATCGATGCCTGTCATGAACATAGAACACTCACACATTTTACTTGACAAACAAAACTAATAGAAGCACATTAAAAAGATAGCGAGTATATGACATTTATGTAGCCACTTTGGAAAATCATAAAGGGTTATCTTACATAAATGTATGACATATGACTCAGCAGCACAGTTCTAGGCTTATAACAAAGGAATTAACATCAGGATCTAGGAGAGATAAGTGAGCCCATCTATCCCTTGTAGAATTATTATACTAGTCAAAATGTAGAAACAACTCACATGTCCTTGAATAAATGAATAGTTAGGATGTGAAGCTAGCAGGCTGGACAAATTTAATCCCAATCACTTAGGCTAGCCTCAAAACCATAGTGAGTTTAGAGCAACCTGGCTTATATCAGCTCTTGCCTTCTTTCTTAAAAGGTATAAACCTACAATTCATATAATAGAATATAATTCAACCTTTAAAAAAGACCATTTGCAACCATATGTAGAAATCTAAATGACATTATGCCAAGTTAAATAAGCTTGTCAAATAAAAACCAATATTAGATAAGACTTGAAAGTTTACTCAACAGTTAAAGCACTTGCCTACAAATCCTAAGGACCTGGGTTCAATTGTCCCAGGACCCATATAAGCTAGATGCGCATGGTGGCACATGCATCTGGTGTTTGTTTGCAGTGGCTAGAGGCCCTGGCATGCCCATTATTTCTCTCTGTCTCTCTCTCTCTCTCTCTCTCTCTCTCTCTCTCTTTCAAATAAACAAATAAAATGGGCTGGAGAGATGGCTTAGTGGTTAAGCGCTTGCCTGTGAAGCCTAAGGACCCCAGTTCGAGGCTCGGTTCCCCAGGTCCCACGTTAGCCAGATGCACAAGGGGGCGCACACATCTGGAGTTAATTTGCAGAGGCTGGAAGCCCTGGCGTGCCCATTCTCTCTCTCTCCCTCTATCTGTCTTTCTCTCTGTGTCTGTCTCTCTCAAATAAATAAATAAATAAAAATTAAAAAAAAACAAATAAAATACTTAAAAATATATTAGATCATTTCCATAAATAATAAATATTGACTTATATAACAGTGGATAGAATGATGATTGCTATGACCTGAGAAATGGGAAATAATGAATAACTATGGTGTGAATGTTGTGTTATTCATGATAAATAATTTCTAGGGGTCTGATAAGACAAATAGTTTAGAACACAATATGCATTTAGAATTTGAAAAAAAAAAAGTATGTCTAATCTTGTGTTTATACTAAGCAAACTGAAATATCCCAAAGTACATGACCCTCCTATAGATTGATATACAAGAAGAAGCCTGGTGTTCTTCCAATGAATTCAGCCTAAGCCATAGCTAGACTGCCATCCAACACCCTCCTTGATCACAGCTGACCAGGCCATTCAACACAGGCTCCACAAGAACTGCTTTTCCTGCAGTCTCACAAAGACAGAAAGCTATATTGAGATGGGGAAACCTCAGTATAAAACACAGGAAATAACACAAGAAACCAAAGCAAATTATTTCTATAAAGAATGCCTATTTCCATACTAGAAGTCTCCAGTACAAATTTAGAAGAAACTTCAGACATTCAATCCAAAATACAACCATGATAATTATATTCAAGACTCTTAAAAAGGCCATGAATAAATGGCTACATGAAATGGAAGAGAAACAATAAAAAGAGTAAAAGAACTTTATAGATGGCTGAATAAAATTGAAGAGAATCAAAAGATCTCCATAGATAGCTGAGTGAAATAGATGAGAATCAATAACCAAATCAAATGAGCTCAATGAACAGTAGAATAAACTCTTGAGGACAGGATCAAATGCAGGATTGAATTATAAGAGATAATAAGAAAGTTAAATTAAGAAATAAAATAGAATATTAAAAAGAGATGAAGACACTGAAGAAAAACCTAATGGGAAACAAAAATGAAATAACCATTTTAAAAGACTCCCAGGAAAGCCTTGCCAACATTATAGAATGTGTGGCATTCAAATTGTCATAGCTTGAGAACAAGATGAAGGAAATATATCAGAAGTCTAACATCAATGAAAAATTCAAAAAACATGCAAAGGAAAATGAGAGGAATGCAGAATTCCTTAAAAAGACTAAATATTTGAATTACCAGACTTTAAGAAGGGAAAGAACCACAGGTCAAGGACATAGAGAATGTCTCCAATAAATCTATTCAAGTATATTTTTCCTACTCTTAGAAAAAAGACATCCATCAAGGTACAGAAGACACACTGAACACCAAATAGATAGGACAAGAGAAGAAACTCCACATATCATAGTATAGTTAAAAGAATAAACACAGAAAACAGAGTACTAAAAGCTGCAAGAGAGAAAAAAAACAGCTCTTCATTTTCAAAGATGACCTTGTAAATAAGGGAGACTCAAGACCCAGCTATATGACAAGAGAAGAAAGCTGAGTCCCTCACAGAAGATGAATTGTATCCATCACATCCACCAGGGCCCAGGAGGCATTACAGAGGAAGTGGTGGATTTTATATGATTGCTGCTGTTAGACACTGAGGAGACTCAAAATGCAGTAAAGCAGAAAATAAACCACAGAGAGCTCAATACTCAACTTTAATGTAGCATACCATACTTTCAAAGGCTCAGGGAACACAGCAGAGGAGCAGATGGAAACAATATATGAGCTACAGAGTGGAAAGTTCTTTCTGTAGGCATTGCCCCTCTCCCACAGAGACTGACTGGTATATTTATGACCCAACAATTATTACCAATAACCCTACTGAGGAGAGACCTCAGTGGAATGACTGATGGGAGAGGGAGCTTAAGAGTTTAATTAGATGGAAATATGACCATTATGCAATATGTTCATACAGTAAAGTTCTCAATACAAATTAAAAATACCATAATAATGCTTAAATCATATCTTGCAGTGTAGGAAAATCTTAAATGAACCTAATGAATCTTTAACACCTAAATTGCTTAATAATAAGAATAGTTAAATATTATCAACTTCCTTAAAATCTTTCAGTGCTCTAATTACAGAAGATTCACCTAGTCTTATCAAGTTGCTTCTGCTCTTCCTTTAACTTTCTCCTGATTTCCATGCAAAAATGACAATTACCAACTTCCCCTAAATCAACTTGCAGAAATTATGTGAATTTTATGTTAATAACTTTACTACCAAAAAATAATATTCATTTTGTAGCACGATAGCTGTTTCATGGGGCTTAAGGTATAACACAGTGTTAGAGCCTAGCATAGCGTTTGTAAAAAACAAATTTCATTCTTTAGCCTCTCTTTTCACCAAATACATAATATTTCTCTCTCCCTGGCCCCAGGTTGACTATAATTCTTTTTAACTATAAATTGCAATATTATTTTATAGTTTCAGATGTTTGTAACCTGTGTCCTGTGGATCACATTAGCCAAATGCAGCCAAAATACAAAACTGCAAAGCCATGTGAAGCTTTATGAGTTCCTATTTTCTATTTGTTAAATATTTTATATTTACCTAGCTCAGGGTAAAGAAGACAAGACTTTTAAAATCTGTATAACAATTTATCATTTGGATAAAGATTGTTTCCAATGCTAAAACCAATAAATATGATTCATTGTTAATAGGATGAAGAAAAATTATTATCTCCACAGGTGAAGGAAAAAAAAATCATTTGTTCAAGATCCATTCATGATAAAAACTCTCAACAACTGGGCTGGAGAGATGGCTTAGCGGTTAAGCGCTTGCCTGTGAAGCCTAAAGACCCTGGTTTGAGGCTCGGTTCTCCAGGTCCCATGTTAGCCAGATGCACAAGGGGGCGCACGCGTCTGGAGTTCGTTAGCAGAGGCTGGAAGCCCTGGCGCGCCCATTCTCTCTCTCTCTATCTGTCTTTCTCTCTGTGTCTGTCGCTCTCAAATAAATAAATAAATAATTTAAAAAAAAACCTCTCAACAACTTATGCAAAGTCATGAATGTGACAAAAAAACATAAAGGTTAAAGACTTTTCATGTAATCTCAGAAATAAAATAAGGTTGCTCACCCATAACTATTGATCAACATATTATTGAAAATTCAATCCATGACAACTGGGCAAGAGAAAAAAAAATAAATGCAGCTGAATAGTAAAGATTAAAAGAAAACCCATCTTTATTTTTCTAACACAATCTTACATATAGATAATTTTAAATATGATATTAACAATCTTTTAGAACTGATAAATAAAAACAGTGATATTCATTGGTATAGAATCAGATAACAATATTCAGTATCATTTATATGCCCAAAAATAAGCCGTCTAAAAATAGATATTAAAAATATACTCATTTGCAATTGCACCTGAAAACAACATAAACTGGTTATAAATAAAGTTTACCAAGTAAATTGATATACAGAATTTGAAATGACACAAATAAATTGAAAATGTTTATGACATTCAGTAGGCAATATTTTTACTATCTGTATGATTCACAGTAGCCCACATATTCAAAGTATATGGCTAATCTTTAGAAATACAAGAAACAGAGAATTGACATGAAAATATTCATCAATACAATCTTGTAAGACTTCTTGACATAAAATAAATTTTCATTCCCTACTCTATATAAACAACTTTGGATTCTTATACATGTTATATAACTTTAATAGAATCAATCAGAACTCTTATTTGAAAATAATGGAAATCCAAATAAAATAAGTGTAGGTAAATTATACATGTATATGGATTGTTTATGCAAGTGCAATATATATAGTCTAGATCTATCTATCTATCTATCTATCTATCTATCTATCTATCTAATATAGATATAGAAAATATGTACATATGCATATGTTGCAATGAGATTCACATTACTGGCAGAAATCACTTGACCAATCACTTGGGGGGAAAATGGGTTAATTTTGGCTTATAGACTCAAGGGGAAGCTCTAAGATGGCAGGGGAAAACGATGGCATCAACAGAGGGTGGACATTATCCCCTGGCCAACATCATGTGGACAATAGCAATAGGAGAGTGTTCCAAATACTCGCAAGGGCAAACTTGCTGTAATACTCATAAGCTCACTCCCAACAATACACTGCCTCCAGGAGGTGTTAATTCCCCAATCTCCATCAGCTGAGAACCTACCTTTCAGAGTACCTAAGTTAATGGAGGACATCTAAATCAAACCCCCACATTCTGCCCCTGCCCCCATAATCTGATAACCATCCATGATACAAAATGTAATGCATTCAGTCCAACTTTAGAAGTCCCCATTTTTTTTTAAATCAATCCTAATAATGTTCAAACATCTCCATAATCCAAGGTCTTTTAACTGAGCCATAATACCAAAAAAGTTCCCCCAAACTCCATAATGACACAGAATAAACACTCATACTACAAAAGGTAGCACTGGGTACAGCAACAAAATATTCAACCAATACAAGATTTAAAACAACCAAGGTAAACATCAAACTCTATAGCTACAAATCCAACAACTTTAGTCAGACTCCAAATCCGATAATTCTAAACCAGTAAGTCTTTGGAGTTCCAATTCCATCCCACCTACTAGGCTACTCACACTCCTGGAAAACTTTATCCCTGGCTGGCAGCTTTCCTAAGAAGCCATCCTTTAGTCCAAGCATCTCCACTGGGTCTCCATTGCAATCCACCTTTCATCTTCATGACTCCATTGGGTCTCCATGCAGGTGTCCAGAAAACCTGCTTCACACTGCCCATAGCCATTTCCAAAACACAAGAGCATGTGCCAACTCAGTTACCCACTCTTTCCTACATTTATTATACTCCACAGTACTAGGTAGGGGGGCAACTTGTTAATCCAGAGGGGAATAAAGCAGACTTTGAAGAACAGGACACTCCTTGAGCACTCAGACCCCTTCAAAAGAGTCTACATACCTTCTGTTACCCCAGTGCAGTTCAGCTGGCCCAATATCAAAGGTTGTAATCTTACACATAATTGCATCTTAAAGGGCAGAAGTTTCAGCCCCAAAAAATCATTTCTATGCCATATATCTCTGCTCACACCAGTCTGTTTCTATACAATACAACCATGCACAGCTCATGACACAGCCATAACAGCAAGTCTCTTGCACAAACTGCTTCTAGCCTAGTACAGACAAAGCTCCTTTTCACCCTCATAAGCCAAACATCATAGTCCATAGTTCTTATAATATTCCTATATTTTAAACCTGGCCAGAATTGTCCTTCAAGCTGTACTTACAGCACTGCAGGGCATCTCTTAGGTCAAGGTTCCAAATCTTCCCACATTCCTTTGAAAATAAACTCCAAAATGCTAAATCCACACAGTCAGGTATCTAGCAGCAATCCCACTCCTTGGAACCAACATTACTGTTGTAGTCAGGTTCACCTTGCTGGCAGAAATCACCTGACCAAGAGCAGCTTTTGGGAAAAGGGGGTATATTTTGGCTTATAGAATCGAGGGGAAGTTCCGTGATGGCAAGGGAAAACGATATCATGAGCAGAGGGTAGAGATCACCACCTGTACAACATCAGGTGGACAATAGCAACAGGAGAGTGGGTCAAACACTGGTAAGGGGAAACTGGCTATAATACCCATAAGTCTGCCTCCAACAATACACTGTCTCAGGAGGCATTAATTCCCAAATGTCCATCAGTTGGAAGCCTAGCACTCAGAAGACCTAAGTTTATGGGGGAATACCTGAATAAAATTACTACAGCATGCACAAATATATGCATATTATATATATATATATATATATATACACACATATATATACATATATATATACACATATATATATACATATATATATATATATTTATATAATGTTGTTACAATATATATTTTATACTTATATAAGTAATCCATTGCATTGCAAACACACATTGAATTCAGATTTCATTATGATTAAATTTGAAGTAATTTTCACTTTGACTTTTAAACTTGTAATCCTTTATCTTGCTACAATATCCTTACGTTCATTCATCTTTCAAAATTTTGCTATATTATTACAAAATAACTGCAAGATTTAAAAACCATGTATTTCAAAGGCTTGCTGCCATAAGCCTGGACAGGTTTTATATGCTGAGGTGAGGAAAGCATTGAAAGATTCATATGGAAATAAGAAACTGAGGGGGAGAATTGTGGACACAAGTTTTCTATTCATCTTAAGATTTAAAATATGATTTGAGCTCCTTCCCTATCCATTATATTATTACTCATGGTGAAGCACGCAAGCTGGCTTTCTCAATATCTGCTGGACATGTAGACAATGGTCAAATAGAACTGAATCTGGTTATGGCATGTTGAATAAAAATCAGGATACAAGGGACCTGATGAAAGAAGAGAAGTAAGTGATGTGTAGTTTAGGATGTAAAGGAAGAATTTGCTGATAAAGTGATCTGTGAGAACAAAAATATGAAGAAAATGATGAGCATATGGCTGTCCATATGGCAGGAGTGGGAAGAGATAGGAGACAATCTTTCAAAGAACAAGTACTATTCCAGCTTGTACTGGGAAGATTCCAAAATGATAATTTGAAAATGCCAATTTATATTGCTTTTATTTTCCTTCTGTGCAATTGAAACATTTAGAATACCATGCTCACTTTTTTTTACTCTTAAAGTTATACTTGACATATATAATATAAGAAGTATTTGTTCTCTGATAGCTTGAAAAATGTGTGTACTGAAAAGTAATTTTGATGTAGCACTTAAAACATAAAAAAATTAAATTTACTTTTCCTTCTTAGAAGGTATATTGTAGTAGAATATGTGTATATATCCCTATATATTTTACACACATATTTCATATATCTGTGCATATATTTATATGAATATATCAGTCATAGAAAATATAGTACCAAATAAAAGGACCACAATTATATAATTCTACTATGACTGTTTTATCTTATCCTTGGAATATCTCATGTGATGAAGGTAGGTACTGATTTAATAACTGATAGGAAGTCCTTTCTCACTCTAAAATCAATAGTTATTTCTGTGTATTTGGAACCTTTCTTTGAATACTTTCCTATACATGTAAATTTTCATTAAATGTATTATAAATTAAGGTTGGAGAGACAAATGGAATAGCCTCTCCTCTTTGTTTTTAATTTCATAGAGAACTTAAGTTTACTTAATAAAGAAAATTCCCTTGTGGGTTAACTCTGTCCTTGTTAATGAGTCTTAAAGTCCTTCTTTTTACATTTGATGTTTTATTTTTTAAGATTGGTAAGTATATATAGAACTATTTTTTTGCATTTTTAGTATGTGTGGTGTGGTATCTCTCTGTGGGTATATAGTATGTTATGTATGGTATATCCATGTATGTTTATAGATTCGTGTGTGATATGTGCATTCTTGTGGAACCAGATGAAAAGTTTGGGTGTCCTCCTCTTTCACCCATCCATGTTTCCTTGAGAGAGTCTGTCACACACTGTGGTTTTTGGGTGGCTGATCAGTGAGTACTAGTGTTTCTAATTTCTGCTCCCAACAAGACAAGGGTTATAGGTATACAGAACATAGGACATACCCCACTGTTTACAAAAGTGCTGCAGACTCAAATTCAATCTCAGGCCATCCCAGGTGCTTGTCCTTAAGCAGAAAACATTCTTGCCTATTGAACCATCTCCACATGCTCTTTCTTTTGTTTTATATTTTAATTTTTTACTTTTGAAACATTCATACATGTATACAATGCATTTTTATCACACACAATCCAGTATTCCTTCCTTTTCCCCTGTTCTTCCCACTAAAACACTATTGTTATTAGGTCCCAATCATACTTTATGTACCATTTTTGTTTTAGTTTTAGTTTTTGTTTATTTCTTTGGTGGTTGGTTGTTTTTTTATGAATCATTGAATTAAATTAGATTTGATTGCATGATCAAGGATGTGAGATTATTTACTAGAGAATGTATAGTCCACCTGTTATAGTTATCTTTTCAGTGATAGAATAAAACACTTGACCACAAGCAGCTTATGTGAGGAAAAGGTTTAATTCTGGCTTACAGTCCTGAGTGGGAGCTTCATGATGACCACAGAAGTATGACACAAGAAGAGGCTGGACATCACAATTTTGCCACAACAGGTAGAAACTAGCATCAAAAGAGTGTGCCAAGCTCTGGCAAAGGGGATCTAAATATAACACCCCAACATCTGCCCTAAGCAGCATACCTTCTCCAGCAAGGCTTCACCTCTCAAATTGACACTATAGGAAATAGCTATTCAAAATACATGTGTCAATGGGGACATCTGATTCAAATCACCATGGTCCACCTCTGGCCACCACAAACTCATAGCCATCTCAAGATGTAGCAAAGCATTTAGTACAACTTTAAAAGTCTCCATAAAGTCACCAATCCCTCTTCCCCCCAAAAGTTATAAACACATCGTGGCAACAGAACAAAATTTCTGACTGCAACAGAAGGCATTGCAAGGAGAGTGAACCAGTGCAAGATGCAAGACAGGCAGGGCCTACATTTTCCTTTGTAGCCAGTAACAAAGTCACCAGGGTTCCAATTCTACCAGTTCAGCTTGGCTGCCCACAGCCCTACAAACCCTCCATTTCAAGCCAGCAGCTCTCATTGGCAGCCATCTCATAGTCTTGGCATTTCTTACACCCTATACTTCCATTCCATGTCCTTCTAGGACTGCCATTCAGGGACTTCAAGAATCCTGCCTCACATTGCCCAGTGGCCATCTCCTGAACCCTAGCAGAAACAAAACAAAACACATATGTTACAAATAAAATGAAAATCTCTTTCTCGCATTTATTGCACTTCCATAGCACCATATGACATCACAAATTTGCTAATAAAGGGAATAATAATACCAATGTAGAAGAGTAGAAAACACTTTTAAGCATCCTGTTTTCTAGCCCCTGCCTTTCAAAAGAGCCACAGACTTTCTATTATCCCATTGGAGACCAACTGGCCCTGTCTCAGTGGTGGTAGCCTCCCACACAACTGCAGCTGAATCAGATTATAGTTTCTGGCCAAACTTTTATTTGTTTCTATGCCACACCCTTCTGCTCATACCAGTTAACTATGATTACACTCAACTTTGCTTAAGTTCTGAGGATAGGGAGACAGTGAAGCCAGCTTCTCACACAAATTGCTTCTAGTCTAATTCTGCTAAAGCTCCATTTGCTTCATATGCCACATCTCTATAATCCATGGTTCTTTCTCCATTTTGGTCTTTCAAATCCTCACCAGAATGGTCCATCATGTTCTGCTTATAGCACTATAAGGCATCTCTTATTCCAAAATTCAAATCCTTCCATATTATTCTTGCAAACGTATTTCAAAACAACAAAATGCAAATAGTCTGATTTATATGAGCAGTTACCCCACTCCATTGGTGCCAATTTTCATAATTAATCAGACATAAGAAGGTATGCTTTAGTGTCAAGTTGCCAAGAGGTGGTATTGTGATTGTTAAATTCTGTTGTCTACTTTATCAGGTTAGGAATCAAGAGACATTCTTCTTGTGTGGGGCTGTAATGTTTCCTGGAAGGTTTAGCTGAGGAAGGAGGGCCTTCCTCCAAATGGGTAATCCTTCTGGTGTTGGACTGGAAATAGGGAAGCTCTGAGAACACAGGACTTTATTTCACCAGGCAGTCCATTCTACTTGCTGGTGTCTTTTTTTTTATCCCCCCCCCCCACATCCCCCTGACTGCTTATACTATGCCTCTGTCCTGCTTCAGCTACCTTTCTTTGGCATTGGAACAGTTTCATTAGTCTTCCAGCATGAACTGAAACCAAGCTTCTCTTAAAGAATCCTTTAGGATTTTGGTGTCAGATGGGACGCTGAGGTATCAATCCATGTGGACTGAGCAGCTACTGGGTTCCTCAGTGCTGAAGCTTACAGATAGCTGTGGCAACATTCCCATAAACTAATCCAATAAGCATCCTTTATAATATTAATTCATTTTACATATTAGTTCCTTTACACCACAGAACGCTAACTAATACACTATCACTGACTATACCACTAAAAGACAAGATTTCACCTCTCCCACAGATCATCCATCACCACTATTTATTCTGGTAGGTGTAACGTCTCATGGATCCCTCCCTCATCTATGATGAGGTATAGATAGGCTTAATCTTGTGCATGTTACGTCACCTATTGTGATTTCATAAATGTAACAATTTGTTGTATACAAATGACAACATTCTGTAGCCATAATTCCCACACTACTGCTTTTTTATTATTTATTTCACTTATCAACTATGAAGTTCTCAGACCCTAGGAGGGTTTAGATATAGTCTCAGATTGAAGGCTCATCACATGCTAATTGCTTAATCTTGGTGAAGACACCATACACTGGTTGCAGTACATAAAGAAATAATAACTTAGATCTGAGCTGGATATTTCCTCCCTGAATACAAGATCTTCACAAATTTTTGTGTCCTCTATTATTTATTCTCTTTGGTTTAATTTTTTGGAGGGAGTGGTTGAGCAAGTAGTGCTTGTGACTGAACTCATTGCCTTATGTAGCAATAGGCCAGGCATATGCCACCAAATGATACACTAGTGCTGTAATTATTCTATCAATGTTTTATAATATTCATTGTACTGATAACTCCTCTCCTTGAGGAAATTTACACCTAAATAGTTAGCATTTTGTAACTAATGCAAAAGGTTTATTTTCTTTTTGTTTTCTAGCCATCAAATTATTGATATATAAAAATGTTACAGTTTCTTGGGTTGAAGGAATGGCTTAGTGGTTAAGGTGCTTGCCTGCAAAGCCAAAGGATGCAGGTATAATTCCCCAGAACCCCCATTAGCCAGATGCATAAGAGGGCTCATGCATCTGGAGTTCATTTGCAGTGGCTGGTGCCCCTGGGATGTCCATTTTCTCTTTCTCTCTCCCCCTCCCTCTTCCTCTGTCAAATAAATAAATAAATGATAAATAAAAATATCTCTTTTAAAATGTTACTGACGGGCTGGAGAGATGGCTTAGCGGTTAAACGCTTGCCTGTGAAGCCTAAAGACCCCGGTTCGAGGCTCCGTTCCCCAGGTCCCACGTTAGCCAGATGCACAAGGGGGCGCACGCCTCTGGAGTTCGTTTACAGAGGCTGGAAGCCCTGGTGCGCCCATTCTCTCTCTCTCCCGCTATCTGTCTTTCTCTCTGTGTCTGTCGCTCTCAAATAAATAAATAAATAATTTATTAAAAAAAATAATAAAAAAAATAAAATGTTACTGTCACTTATGTATTGATATTCATCTTAAAACCTTAGTAAGTATATTTATCAGTTCTAATAACTTTTTAATATAATATTTAATTTTTTCTAAGCAGAAAATCATATGCTCAACATATGTAATTTGGATTTCTCCATCCCAAACCAATGTCTTAAATTTATATCTGGAGACAAATTTCTTTGCTAACATTTCAAATATTATATTGAATAAGGAGGTGACAGTATACACATTTATTTTGTTTTGGATCTTTTCAGAAGTGCTATCAGCTTTCCCTATTTGTGGTCTTTGGTTATGGATTTTTTTCACCAAAACCCTTTAGAATTTTGAGGCATATTCCTTCTGTACTTAAATTTTAGAGTGTTTTTTAACATCATGAAGCAACAATGTGACATAATAGTTGAATTTTATGCATCCATTGAAATAATCATGCTTTTCATTCTTCTCACTATAGATGTGACTTATTAGGATTTTGCAAATGTTCAACAATCCTTGAATCCCTGGAATAAACCTCACTTGTTTATAGTGTATGATATTTTTCATGTGCTGTTGAGTTCAGTTTGCAAGTATTTTGCTAATATTTACAATGTATAATGAACTCAAAAATTTAACAGCAAGGAATATTAGTACTATAATTAAAAATGGACAAAAAACCATGCATGGTGGTGTACTCCTTTAATCCCAGCGCTTGGGATGCAGCAGCAGAAGGATGTAGTAGGATCTTTTGTTTGCTTTATTGGTAGAGAATTTCCAAAGTAAAGGATGTGGGTTTCTCTTTAGAACAGTTATTACTCTTATCTGATTTTTTTTCACATTTTTTTTACATTTTTCACATTATAATTGGGTAATGACATTAAGTAAATAAGGTAGATATTTCTCAATATAGTAAAAATAAAGCTCTGATGTGACTACCCACCTTCATCTAGCAGTAATAAAAAAATACTGCTGGTGCCATTACTGAGTCCACCTCCACATCCACATTTACTTCTTTATATCTTAGATGAAGAGGATTTCTAATTTAGTTAGCTGAAGATGAAAGATATAGTTCTAGCATGCATAATATTCTGTTTGTAATTTCTTCTATGTTATTTTGTCATTCCAATTGGTATAACAAACTTAAAAAGTGACTTTCAGTTAATGGCTTTAGTTATATAGCCTAGAGTTACAATTCTACAGAGAAAATTACATGTTCACTAATACATTAGGCATGAATTATATGGATTTTTTATATAAAATGGACATTCATGTTTTCTTAAATTTTAATTGTTTGAGCTATATGTAGTTATAAAGTCCTTTCAACTGTTTTTCCAAACTATTTGGGATATCTGAAAGGAAAATCAATTGAGCTTGCACTAAGCTTGTGTTAACAGCATACACTATTAAGATCAAATACTGTATAAGTGCAAAATTTTCAACTTGATGTATTTATTATTTTCACAGGTATATTATTAAATTTCAGTAAATTAAAAATTTCAATATTTTCCTCTCATCTAAGTGCAACAAAATCATATTGCTTACCGATTTTCAAGAAATAACACACTTTTATTATATTAACTTGAACTTTTCATCCAATTGAAATTTAGTATAAGCCTATATTTATTTTGACATCATTCAAAGCATTTTTCAAAACTCTGGGATATATTAAAAGTGAAAAATTAAGCCTCAAAACAACAGGCAAAATGCAAAATGAAACTCTATAGAAAAATTCTATGACATTTAAAACACTGAATTTCTTGACACATCCATATGGTCTCATCTCTTGGAATTAAATAACTTGGGAGTTTTAATTTCATTCAAAAACAAAGAATGTTGTTGCATATGTATTAAAATCATTTTATTAGTTGTTAGATTTTTATAGAATGATTGATCTCCTGAAATTAATAAGTAACTGAAAATGTTTCCTAATGAGCATAATGCATCAAAAATATACTGACATTAGGCCTAAACAAATGAAGCAGTTGTAGAGTGCATGCCCACAGCTCTGTGTTTGATCTCCACCACCTCCATATATAAGATAACAGAGAGTTAATATAGGTACATACTGGTATAAATATATATAAGTTCTCACATGTTTTGAAAAATCACATGATTTTAAATAATATAATTTTCACCATGATGTTAACCTTTTTAATATACCCTCTTCATTTCCTCAATATTTGTTTCCTTTGTTTATATCTATCTCTGTCCATGTACTCTAATACTCACTGTACACATAATCAAACAGACCCCAAACAATTGATGGACTCTAATTCAGCCTATATAAAAACTGTAATATAATCTCTAAACTCATAACCAGCCATGAAAATGCATAACTAATATCTTGATTGTAAGAAGTTTTATGATAAAAAAAAACATTCCAGAATGCATTTTATCTTCTTTTTCAAGGCAAAAACAATCCTATGTATTCATATTTCACCAATATTTCGTGGAATTTAAGTTACAGCTTACCTACCTAATGGCAATCAAGTTGTATTTTATTTTTATCTATTTCATATTCAAATTTTATGTGCAACATGCCAAATATTTTCCACAAACTATAGTTTCAGAGTCACAAATTTCAACTATCCCCACATCCAGACTTCCAGTTTACCACCTCAATAGAAGAATTTCACCCAGTACAGTTCAAATCCCTTTCCTCAGATTAAACATTGTAGATTATTGATTATTAAACTTAATTGCATTTCTCAAATTAAATAAGGGAAACAATAAAATAAAAACAGAAGGAAATTCCACTGCTGGTGGGAACAGTCTTACTTTCCTGTGCCCAAGATGTCAATGTTCCTTCATTCAAGGCTCTATTAAACTCTACTTTGTAGCAATTGTCTTCCAAGGGAAAGTCTATATTTTTTGAAGAAAAAAAAAATCATACCTTGTTGACAGATAGTAAAGTTAATTATATGCACATCTATAAGTATATATAAAGACTTAGTCCAAAGTAAATGACTTCTATACTATAAAAGTGTAAGATGTTGATGTTTTCTTCTAAATGTTGAATATTGGAGGATTGAATTTTAAACCTCAACAGTGGTAGACTGTAGTGGTATTTCTAAGTGAATTAACTAATATATACACACAACTTGCTTATGGATTTAGGTTGAAAGTGTTTGCTCTTAAAGTGACACTTTAAGACTTAGTCATGTGCCTGAATCTTGAATTCAATTTCTCCATAAGTTAAATAAGAGTATAAATGCTTAGGTAATTCTTGATGAAATTTTTAGTACATTTAGTATGTAAGTTAATAAAAATACTAGAAAGATAAGAATGTTGGATTTATTATGTGAGTTACAGATACCTCCAATACACAATACATACACCATACACACACACTACCTATATTGCTTTATCTTGAGGATGTATAGAGTATTTCCTTCACTGAGACATTTAAGAACATATTGGTAAAATGAGCATAAGTATCATTCAAAACCTAGTTTCAAAACTAGGCATGGTGACCAACACCTTTAATTCCAGCACAATAAGGCAGAGGTAAGAGAATCAACTTGTGCCCAAGGCCACCCTGAGACTACATAGTGAATTCCAGGTCAGCATGGTCTGGAGTTAAACCCAAGCCTGGAGAGGTTGTGGGGTGGGCGTGGGGAGACTAGTTACTACATCTTGTAACACTTTTTAAAATCACCAAGTACATTTAATTACATTATCTTTTATCTATTTATTTATTTACCTAATTGAGAGACAAAGAGACAGAGAGAGAGAGATAGAGAGAATGGGCACACCAGCTCCAGCCACTGCATGATGATAAGCATAAATCTCTCCAGCTCTTATATTACCTTATTAAAAATATTTTTTATTTATTTATTTGCAAGGGGGGAGAGAGAGAGAAGGAGAGGGAGAGAATGAATTGGTATACTAGGGCTCCCAGCCATTGCAAATGAACTGCAGATGCATGCTTCACTTAGTACTTCTGGCTTTACATGAGTATCTGGGTTATTAGTCTTTGCAGGCAAGTGCCTTAACCACTGAGATATCATTCCAGCCCACTACATTATTTTTTATTATAACATAGGAGGCCTATGTTACCTTTGAATTGGCATCTCATGCTTAGTCACCAGTTAATACTTCCAAGTTTGAGAAAGTTTGCAGAAGAAAACATTCTGCATGAGTTCAGCCCTGGTTCTTATGTCCAGAATATTTCATTTTGGTTAATTTTTCTTTTCAATTAAAGATGGTACAAAGAATATCTATCATGTACAGATAAAAGTAGCACAGTAAAAACCTTTAAGGTTTTTGAAGAAAATCTGTGCCTATTTATATTGTGCAGATAGCTACATTTCCTTTTGAAAAATGAGCCATGATTAGATGCCCACTAACCATAAATATGGATAGATAAATCCAACTAAAATTAAATATCAACACAATGGCATAGAACTGTACTTGAGCAGGTCTGAAAGGTCATGTTAAATATCTAGACTAACTTCTAATGTCTTACATCCTTTGACTTATTGATTTTGTAGGTTTAATTGAGTATCATTATCACAAAGAGAAGAATAATTAATTGTAGCATGGTTGACTGATAGCTGTACATAACACATTCCCACTAACCAAAAATGCTGAAGTTTCTATCATGAAGGACTCATTTGTAGAAGAAGAGAGTTAAAAGCAATCCTTACAATGTAGAACTTGAGCTATACACATATTTGAGGAACTTTTGGCAAATAAATAGTCTGAAATAAGGAAGACTTATAGTTGATTTGGCTTTAATGAAAGGGTTTTATGAGTGCTGTATAGTTAAAAGAATTGAAGGCAACTTTAACTAAAATACTGCCTTTTAACTTTGATGTAAAACTTGTAGAATCTTCTTTAAGGCTCTGGGGTTAGGACTACTGAAACTACATATCTGCTTTGGCATGTGAATTGATATTGACTATGGTAACAGAAGGTTCATCTTTCCACCATTACTGTTTTGCTGTTCACTCCCTTGTTCTGTTGATACATAATATAATTCTATTTATTTTTCTGGGATCAATGGCCTTTGTTTCGCCTTAATTTGCTATATTGCCAGAAATGTGCCAGATGTGGTCACCTTTGATATAACTAGAAAGTTTGAATTGATGGGAAGAATGTAGGAGTTCTACAGGTCTGAGATATGAGCTAGCTTTCTATGGCACTAAAGCCCATGTCTGAGGCTTGTCATCATATTATTGCTTTTAAATATGTTACTGATATTGTATATAATATTGAGTCAATATGATAAAATTGCTTTTATTTAAAGAATAATTTCACTCTCCCTGGTCTGGTTTCCCTGCACGGACAATGTGCAGGCAGGCACAGCAGTGTAGAGTGAGTAGGCCAGACCCCTGTTTCATGGCTCTTCCCACCTCCCTGGCATGGGTTCCCTGCACAGACAGTGTGTGGGTGGGCCTGGCAGTCTGGAGTGAGTAGGAAAGATTACCTTTTCCCTGCTCCTCCCACCTCCCTGCTCAGGGTGCACTGTATGACAGTATGTGGGTGGGAATGGCAGTCTGGAGTGAGTAGGATAGACCCCAGTGTCCTGGTTACTCTGACATCCCTGGCTGGGTTCTCTGTGCCAGTCTTTGTGCAGGTGATTGCAGCAGTGTGGAGGAAGTAGGACAGACCCTTCCTTCCTGGTTCCTCCCAGCTCCCTAGTCCAAGTTCCCTGAGCCAGTCTTTGTGCTCAGAAGCCCATGGAACCTTCTCCAAAACTGACCATATATTAGGCCATAGTGCATGCCTTCATAAAGTTAGGCAAATTGAATTTACTTCTAGCATCATGTCAGATCACAATGTTTTAAAGCTAGAAATTAACAAGAGACACATCAAGATCTCCACCAGCTCCTGTAGACTGAACAGCACACTTTTAAACAATTAATGTGTCATGGAAGAAATCAAAAAAGAAAGTGTAAAACTCCTGGATTTGAATAATAATGAAAACACAACCTACCAAAACTTATGGGACCCAATGAAGGCAGTTCTAAGGGGAAAATTCATAGCCCTAAATGCCTTCATTGCAAAGACAGAGACACCCCAAATTAATGACCTGACTGTCCACGTACAGGCACCAGAAAAACAAGAAAAATACAACTCTAAGACAGGAGCTCCAGCCAGAATGAAATGATCGAGCTTAGAACAGATATTAGTGAATTGGAAACTAATAAAACAATTTAAAAATCAAATGAAGAGCTAGTTCTTTGAAAAAATAAACAAGATTGACAAACTGTGGCTAATTTTATCAAGCAAAAAAGAAAAGAAGTAGCAAATTAACAAAATCACAAATATAAAGGAGAGATCACAGCAGACATCAATGAAAGTGGAAGAATCATCAGGACATACTTCCAAAACTTCTATTCCACCAAATTAAATAACCTGCAAGAAATGGAAGAACTCCTAGATACATACCACCTACTAAAACTAAACTTAGAGCAGATTAATCTCCAAAACAAATCTATCACATTCATGGAGGTTGAAAAGGTAATCATAAATCTCCCTAAAAAAAAAGTCCAGGACCAGATGGCTTCTCAGGTGAATTCTATCAAACTTCATAGAAGAACTGAAACCAGTTGTTCTCAAACTGCTCCACGTATGTTGATGATATACCTGAGTAGCATCTCAAGACTTGGACAATAGGGAGGATAGGGCTTGGGGGAAAGGAATAGGGGGGTATAAAACTGAACCCAAATTTAACTAGTACCATAGAATGCTATATCCTGGAAGTTAGACGAAAAGGTAGGAACCTCAAGAGGAACTTTCGTAGAGTACCTGAAATTCAAGGGCTCTGGAGAGCATGAGATGAAACCTAACCTTAAACTTTTCTTGTTTCATTTTCTTTTCTTTTTCTTTTGTCTTTTCCATTGGCACTGGCCTGTAAGCTCTGTACCAGCATGTGGTTTACATACACAATGAACTGTTGATCAGAGAGACCTACTAACTCTCCTAAAACAAACAAGACAGACTTCTGTCAGAGCACTTGATTACCCACCAGAGATTAATGGTAAGACCCTACTGCTGAAAATACCATGTGTTGTTTGCACGGACCATGTAGAGACCTGGTTGGAATCTGGAAGAGAGCCAGTTCCAGACAGTTAGCCCACCTAGTGCTGGAAGGAGCTACATGAGCTACTGGGGGAAAGTGGCTAACATATGTCTGAGCAACTCAATGTATAAGCAACTCAGAAGCAAAGAACCTGTTGTGATCCTCACACAAGTGCAATAGTGGCACACAGCATGGTGGGTAACCAACTGATCTTGGATTGGCTAACAGATCTTCTCAGTGTAAAGGAAATCATATCTGGAACTGGGAAACAAATCAAAATCATATACAGATAATGGCTATGCTTTCCATTGTCAAGCTCCCACTAATCGTGGCTGATAAGAGGATTTACAGCCTTCAAATTCTAATAATTGTTATCCCACTTAACTGGTATTGACTTCAGTCTCCGTTGGAGAATCTGCTTCTTTTTTATAGACAGGAGGTGGACCTGAGGAGATAAATGGCACAGTGCACTGCACTCTAGCCCCAGCTGAAACTACAGAGGAACTGGGGAAATGAGCAAGAGTGCTGCTTTCTCAGAATCTGATATCAGCACAAAGGTGAAGGAGATAGACACTGAGGACACTCAACCCCTACCAAACCAGAGATCCAAAAGTCCCTTTGTGCCCATCACTGAAAGAGACTTAAAATGCTCCAAGCATGGCTCAGAGAATTTTTTGGAAAAGGGGGTGGAAAGACTGTTAGAGCTACAAGTTGGAACATTTTGCACAGAGATATTGCCTCTCCCCTTCATAATGTATGACCCACAATCTCTACGGGGTTGACATGCAGTCCCAATGAGGAAGGCCTCTTCAAAAAAGGGTCAGGGAGAAGGGAAAGGATGGTACCAACCTGTGTTGTTTACATACTAAATATGTCCATATGTAATAGAGAAAACAAAATAAAATAAATAATATGTTCAACAAATCTCAGGTTCTTAATCTCCTTGTTTATAAACTAACAACTCACTAAATTATTCTATTTGCCAATACTTTAGAGGAAATGTGGGAATCTTGCATGTTTTGATTAAAAATATATTTGATATTAGTTGTATAAAATAATGAGATTGGTGTTGGAGAGATGGCTCAGCAGTGAAGACAATTGCTTAGAAACCTTAACATTCCAAATTCGAATCCCAGGTACACACACATAGCCAGATGCAGAAAGTGGTGCCTGCATTTGGAGTTTGTTTGTAATGGCTAGACGCCCTATAGCACCCATTTTTCTCTCTCTCTCTCTCTCTATCCCTCCCTCCCCTCTCTCTCTCTCTCTCTGCTTGGTAATAAAATTTTTAAGAAATGGGTTTCATTTTTAAAATTTCACATTTATAATGTACTTGAACATATTTATAGGCTTGTTCTCTCCAACTCTACCCACTGGTGCCTTCCTACACTTTAATACTTCCAGTTGTACTTTCATGTGCTTTGCTTTGATTACTTAATCTTGCTTAAAAGGAAAACAGTATATTCTTGTCTTTTCAAGTCTCTAGTTCAGTTTATTTTCCTGAATATAATATTATTTTGAGCTCAATGAATGAGAAACACTTCATTATTCATATAACCTAGGTTTTCTTTGTGTAATAATCTGGTGATAGACATATAAACTGAGCCTAGGACTGAGATATTTTTAACAGTGCCACGGTACCTAGTGGCATGAATGTGTTTCTGCTATATTTTGCCTTTCATACCTTTCAGGTATACACCCATAAGTGATATAGCTGGATTATATGTTAGTTCATTTTAGTTTTGTGAGAAACCTCCATATGCTAGTTATAGTGGCTGGAATAATTTGCATGCCTACATAAGCTATATAAGGATTTATTTTTCTGATGTCCTTCCCAACATTGTGTGTATGTGAATGTGTGCATGCATGATAGCCATTCTGACTATTTGAGATGGAATCTCAAAGTAGTTTGGATTTCCATATTCCTGTTACCAAAAATGTCAAATGTGTTTTTGGTTTGTTTGTGTGTTTTATTCTGTATATATTTAACATTAGTATAACTTCAATGTATGGAATAAACTTAGAGATATAGGTACAAGCAATAGAATTCTGAATAGATATACAAATCTCAGGAAATAATGAAAAGGACAATGGAATTAAGTATAACAAAAAACTTTCTGCAAAACCAAAAATTAATGAACAGAAGGAAGAGGCAGAAAGGAAGAAAATCTTTGCTAACCATTTGTACAACAGGGAACTAATGTCTAGCATACATATGGAATGCAAAACTAAATATTTAAATAATAAAATATCCAATGAATAACTGACAGATTACCTGAATAATTTTCAAATAAAAATATATGGGGTTGTGTTTGCTCTAATGAATGCTACCTACAGTCTGTGTTGCACTTAACTTAATAAGCTCAAAGAGAAAGTAATTACAGTCATCTTTAAGCTTCTGAAAGACTGGACTCTGAGACCCCTCATGACATCAAAATTCACAGATGCTCAAGCCCCTTATACAAAATGGCATCTCTATATAACCTTCAATTCTTCAATGCACTTGACATAGGCACTAGATCACTATACTTAGCATGCCTAGTGCACTATGTATGTTATGTAAATAGTGCCTTATTTCATTTCTTCGGAAAATATTGATAAGGTGAGAATCTGACCACATCCAGAACAGGTAAAATATCTTTAAAGGAAGTTTATTTTATAATTAATTGAACCTCAGGTTCTTATTTGTGGATAACATTGTGGCATTGCTTTATCAGTTTTGAATACCATACACACATATATATGCATTTTAACATTGCTATTTTATAAGTAGTACAGCAGGGCAATTAATTCCATAGCATTTACATTATGTTATATAGTATCAGTGATCAAAATGGTTTAATGTAAAACTATATGTGTATACACAATAGATGTAACTAAGAAATTTTATTACACACATTTTGATATTCCTGAGGATTAGGAATGAATCCATCTGGATGCTGAGGAAAGAGTTTAATAATGAACCATAACTGAGTAATATAAACATTTCAATAAAAGTATACAAAATAACATTAGTTATATACCTCAATAATATTTACTATCACAAGTTGGTTATCAAGTAATTCATCTTCCAGATGCATTTTAGTTAAAAGATATTGAGTATCTGTTAGGGGTTGAAAATGAAATATCTCCTAAGGACTCATGTGGACTGATTGGTCCCCAGCTTGTGGCCCTAGGTGGTGAGATGGGGAAAATGTGAGGGTGGAGTCAAGCTAGAGGAATTGATTCCTTGAGAGAATGCCTTCGATGACTACTCTTGGTTTGGGTTTCCCCTCTCTCACCTTCCTGTCCAACATGAGCTAGAGAAATTCCTCCACCATACATTCTTGCTGTCATTATCTGTGCCACCACATGGGGCCACAGGGACACAGAATGAACCATCTGAAACATCTGTAACCATGAGCCCAAGTAAATCTGACCCCTTTATAGTCTTCTTCCAAATATTTGGTCATAGCTACACAAAGTAATAAAATGCAATTTTTTATATATTTTCTGAAGTTCTTGTTCTACAAAGCATTTGAATTCTACCAGTCTCCTGTAGGGAAATATGATTTTGTTTACTACAAATAACATGTAAACAAAGTCAAGCACATCAAATATCTAATTTTTATTCTGACTTCAAATAGTTCACTAATATAAGAAATAAAGCTATTAGAAAATGTTATTACAGCACATTCTCCTATGAAGAGCACTGTGGAAATTCAAATGTTTTATGTCCCCATTGAGAAATCTGACTTAAAATCCCTCTATTATTGGTATCAACATAAATTACACACAATATATAGTAGATTATCCATCACTATTGGATAGCTAAAATGTAAAATCTGTTGAATATTGCATAAAACTGTATTCAAGACACATTTTCAAAGTTAAAATAAGCATACTATAATTAGTGGGCACTCATGAGCCCCTATTAGGACAGACCTGAGAAGAAAGCATCTCCTTCCAGGAACACATTGAGTAAGAGTAGATAAGGAGATACATAATAACGGTAACCTTTCATACTCACACATGATTTTTAAATTTTATTCAGTGCCTTCCACAAATCCATTCTGATGAGTCACTTTTATTTATCTATTTACCTTAATGTGATAAACTACATTTAACTTATTTGTTGTAAATCTAATCTTTATTTTCCAAAGTAAGCACATTTTGTCAATGCATACTAGACTTATGTTCTGGATTTGGGTTGTTTTTCTCTATTTTGCATAGTGATGTAATAGCTAATAAGTAAAAGTGGCTGCAATTTGCATGACTGCATCTCCCTAGGTGGTTTTTCAATCAAGGTTAGGCAATCAAAACAAAATTGGTGCCTATTCTCTCAAAGAGTTTGTACTAGTTTAGAATAATACATCCTTAGAATAAGTAATAAAACCTCCTAAGAGGTTGTAGTAGTTTGTGTTTATGTCATATTTTCATTCCTTGTTGCGCATGTTCAGCTTAATTTACGGGAAAACAGTACTGAATCATTCCATCATTGATGCATATTTATTCAGCATTAATTTTTCCTTTTGAATCATTTCTAACTTTTTCCAGCTTTCTATGAAACCTTACATTTTGTCAAATATAGCTACCAAAGTACCAAAATATTAATTGAAAATATATTCATAGTCTTCTCTATTTTTAAGTTTTCATATTTTATTTTCACATGCCTGATCATGACAGAATATTTTCTATTTTATGTGACCAAAACCAGATTTTTTTGCTCTATTTTCTTTCTAAATTTATGTTCTCTCTATTAGTTTTGTCTTTGAAATTTCTCTCCTTTCTACTCCTATTGGATTTGCTCTGTTTAGCTTTTTCTTACTATGGATGTCTGACATAGCTCATTGTTTTTAGGTGTTTGTATATGAATATACTCACTTGCAAAGCATTGTATTGGAAGTCATTTTAAATGGACCTCTGTATTTTGTGTTACTTTGTTATTCACTCATCTTACTATACAGATATCATATTTTATAATATATAGATACATGTTTTTATTACAGAGATGAAAAAATGGAGTTTGTGTCTTAACTCCTACCCTTAATTCCAGATATTTGTTTGTTCATAGCCTCCAGGGATCCTTTTTTATATTCCCACAAAATAGGGTATGCATTTAAAATAATGCTGGTTGTATTTTGTATAATATTATTTGATTTTTTTTTAACTAGGATAATTTGAAGACCTTTTACTTCACAAAAGTGCTGGACATAAAAGCATTCTGTTTGACTGTTGACTATTCTTTCTGTTTTCACATATTTTTCTTTAGTTTTGTGGAGCAACATATCATCCCAATTTTATTTCTAATACTTTTCATTTTTTAGGTTTTTTTTTATTTCTACTATTTTGGATAGTTGTATCATTTTCCTTTTTGTTTGTTTGTTTGTTTTGTTTTTCAAGGTAGGGTCTCACTCTAACTCAGGCTGACCAGGAATTCATTATGTAGTCTCTGAGTGGCCTCAAACTCATGGAGATCCTCCTCCCTCTGCCTCCCTAGTGCTGGGATTAAAGGCATGTGCCACCACACCCAGCCTATTTTCCTTTTTAATCAACTTTTCCATCTACAAAAGTGTAAATGTGATTTCATAAGGTTTATTTGTATATACTCAGTTTGAATCTTAGTCAGAATTAGTCAGAGTTCTCTGGTGCAACAGATTCAATAGAAAGGATTTATATTACAAAAGGGATTTATTAGACTGGTTTACATGATACAGGTCGGGTACACCAACAGCTGTTTGCACACTAGAGAGGCTAAGAACTTGGTGTCTGTTCAGTCCAACAGACTGGATGACTCAGCAGTCCCAATATAATGAAGGTCTAGCGGATTCCCAGCAAGCTGTTCCTCTTAAATTCTGGTTAGAAGTCTGAAGAAGCTGGTTTCTTACAATGAAGGTTAACAATAAACAGGCAGATGCATTCACTAACAAGGAGCAGAGACAGGCAGGCAGAAAAGCATACCTGTGTTTCCTTCAGGTCATGTTGTATCTGCCAACAGCCAGAAGGTGCTGCCCACTGAAATCTACAGACCATATACAGTGTGAAGTTTGGAAACCTTATTATAAAATTTATAGTGATCTGGAGGGAGGCGCTTAGGAAGTTCCAAAGTGAGACAGGCTGCTTCTGACTTAGAAGACAAGGCTCAGCATG